>NC_142526.1:19181073-19468573 GCF_964205215.1 Stylophora pistillata
AATCCACAAATTCGCCACAAATTGAAAATGACGAACTTATTTTTTTTGAGGTATTGCCGAAAATGTCCTGAAGGAGAACGCAAATTGTTTGGAGTTAGCGGGAAGCTTGAGTGATCAAGGGTTCACGAGTTACAGGGATGAAAATAAAGTCATGGTATGAATACAAAACTCCTGCTATTCGATTTTGGTTGAAGGTCACGCGGCATTTGAGTTAGAGAGGGTTAAAGTCATCTTGGACCGTTTGGAGCGTTCGGAATCTACAAGCAATATTAATGTGTTTGGAGCCAGTGGAGAAGGTTTGTCAGCGGTTCTGTCGGCGGTGGTTTCTTCAGCTCTTCAATCTCTCCCTCCATAGTAGTAAGCCGCTCTGTCAATTGTTTGTTCAGCGATCAAGCTGAAAGTAAATTACGACAATGGTCCATGAATCGCTCTAGTGAAGTTACGCTTTAAATGAATGATCAAATAAACGGAAAACTTGTTCTCAATTTTCAAAAACCGCAGAGAAGTGAATTTAAACAACCAATTTGGGCTCAATTTTTCCCCATGTCAACTTTTTCTCTAAATGTGCGCTGTGGTGAAGAATAAAGAAATCTATCCTAAACGCTATTTCCAGTCTTTAAAAAAGATCTTTTCTTCAACTAGAGAAGGTTTTAAGTTTATTAGGTATTCAATAATGAATTTTACCTTTGCATTCTTCTAGTTCTTTCATGCTTTCCTCCTGCTCCGTAACCCTGTGCGATAGCTTCTTGAATCTTCCTCGTCTTTTTCCTCCGACTACAGGTTTTACCTCTTCCATCAGAATAACCAACAACAGGCAAGCCAGACATGCAGTAATTCGTCGGATAGACATTTTTTGCTGTGTAAATAAAGGTGAAAATGTGAAACTTACACGATATTGTCTTCCGCATTCACAACGAAATTGGTTGGGCAGTGGACGGCTGTGTTACGATGTATTCGATTTCCCCGTGTTTTGGGGAGCCCGTACCCAGACCACAATATTTTTTCGGTTTTTCCTCCAGGACAGAGACTGGGGCTAGTAACGTGGCATCCTCTTTAGACTAGTCGGGAAAAAAGAAAAAACAGTAATTGCTTGCAGACGTCAGAAAGTTGTCATCCAAAGTTAATTCTTGCACTTGCGATTGTGGTTGGTGAACAACAGTGTTAATTTTCTCTGAAACATTGCATAAAATACTCTGTATAAGGACCCTTCCTTGGGGCGTATACAGTCAGTATACGCAATTGTATACGGTAAATATAAGGATGTGTAAGGTCCGTATGATGATCAGTATACGTCGGGGTATGCTAAGAAAATACCAGGACAGTATATAAGGGTGGTATAATTCCTTATATCTCCGTATTCATGCCCTTATACATCATGAATACAGTGTGTGGCATGCGATATACTGGTATGTGTACTCGACAGATATACGGGTTCTTATACTTCATGTTGAATTCCTTATATTCATGCCCTTATACATCATGAATATTGTATGTGGCATGCGATATACTGGTATGTATACTCGGCAGATATACGGGTTCTTATACTTCATGTTGAATTCCTTATAGCTAAGGATACAAAGTAGCGTATACATATATCGGAGACGGAGACGACTTAAGGTCGGCACACACGAGGGGACTAGTCCCTGCGACTAGACCGTGCGACTAGTCCCCGCGACAAGTCTTTAAAGGGTTTACACGAGGGGACCGGTAGCAGGGACTAGTCCCTTAAGGTGTTCACACGAGGGCACTCAATTGCACAAGAACATAGGAAAATTAAGAGGCAAAAGATGTTTCTTAGTCTGGGGCGTTACACGTAAACAATGAAAATTTGACAACTTTTCATTGTAGCACTATTAAACATCAACGCAAATGAACTACACTTATTCAGTCGAATTATTCATGTTTTTACGTTCCTTTTTTTTATTTATTTATTTTTAACAGACACAGAGTCAAATAGGGTAAAAATTCCATCAAAACGGCTCCAAGACATCTGTATATGTTTACAAAACTAGAAATAGTTTTTTATTCTTCAGTTGTAGAAATCTAGAATTCAGGGAAAATTCATAGGGACTGCAATGTTTACAAATACCGGAAGTCACGCATCATACTGATCCGTGATTGGCTTATTTACCGTTTAGTCGCAGGGACTGGTCGCACAAACAGTTCACACGAGGGGACAAACATTTGTTTCATGCGACAAGTCCCTGCGACTGGTCGCAGGGACCAAAGTTTGGTCCCTGCGACCACAGAAATGTGTAGTTCACACGAAGGGACTAGTCGCATGAAACTGGTCGCTGGGACTAGTCGCAGGGACTAGTCCCCTCGTGTGTGCCGACCTCTAAAGACGAATGAATTCTGGGAATGTTTACGGAGTACAAGAATTGATATATTTGTGTTTGGATTCATTGCATCCCGGCCGAGCAGGGCATCGACGAAAGGATATCTAAATATTAAAAAAAAAAAACATAAAAATTCATTGAACCTTGGAACCAAGAAAGGAGTATAGAGTGTTGAATTGAGATAAGTGCATTTTATAAATGACACAAATTAAAGAAGCAAGTTTTTATGAGTGAAATTATTTTATTTAAATTTAGCGGCACCATGCGCGTGCATGGTTCTCATCAGGAACTCCAGCAAATTAAAGATTAACAAAAGAAAAAGAAACGAAACTTGAAGGCAATTTTCGAAAAACTTGCGGTGAGCTACACAATCTGTATCTCTTCTTCTGAGCTGCCTTCCTCGTGTCTGTCTTCTTGCTCGTCCCCCGAGTCGTCCGCTTCATCTTGTCCTGAATCATTGTCTCTGTAGACTATACAGAAAAATGTGGTTAGTTCGTTGAAACATGAACAGTTTAATCGAAAGCGTTATTAGTTAGAATGTATAGTAAATCCTCCTCTAGGTTTTGGTCATTTCATGCATCAGTCATATGAATAACTTCCCATTCAACTCCAAAATTTAATTCTAGAATGGAGGCCATGATAACTAAATAACCATTTTTTGCTTTTGATGAAAGATACACATGAATAGGTTCCTTTTCAATATTTTTTATATTAACACCTTTTTCAATAGTTAAATGCATTGAATATTTAATATACATCTGTGCCGCCTCATCCTGTTCTACTTGCTTTAGATGGGCCCTCCACTCGTCATTGAGAGCCCACTTGGGCGTACCAACTGGTGGCTCTTTATCGGCCTCCTCCCCTTCTTTTGAATTCGTTCGCTGCCACCTCTTGTTAACAGAGCTTCCTGCCCTTTGGCTTCTTTCGTCAAGCCTGTAGAAAAAAAATATATAAAATTTCATATAAATTTTTTTTTTACTAGACGGAATTTTTTTTAGCTGCGTGTTCAAAAACCACCCGTACTTATTTTGATCGTTAGCTTTCACGGTCCAGGTGTTTCAACTTCGTATCTTAACTTAAAGAGTGCATGTGAGCATTACTTTCTAGAGAAGTTATTCAGCACGTGACTTCGGTATTTAGGGGGCCTTGAAATCCAGTCCCCTTCCTCTTCACTGTTGTTGACATAATCGTCCGTTGACATGTGCTCCTTGGTAAGTTTAGAATAAGCGAGGGTCTCCTTATTTTCACCCCTGAGGTGACTCTTTCTTCTTTCGTATTTCTATGGGAAAAAAATTGGCCTTTGTACAATTTTATCAGGATAACTTAGTTTAATTTCAGACGGAGCTAGAAGTTATGGAAATTTGATTAAATACACCAGTGAGGTATGCCGTGAAAGATGACCACATTATATCCTACTGTCGATAGGAGGGCTTTTTCAAACAAAAATCTCGTAACAGTCACGCCTGACTCGTTAACGTCGCTCGATTTCCTTGGTCGAACGGATAGCAAAACGGAAAAAACTTACCCTCTCTTTTCTGAGGTTTTTTTCTTCTTCATTTTGACTTCCTCCGTGATCTTTCCTAGAGTGCACATCTGTGGATGTGCTCGTAATAATAATAATAATAATAATAATAATAATAATAATAATAATAAAGTCTTAAATTCTTTATTCCATTATAAGATAAAACTACATATCTTATGTTACAATGAATTCGGAAAAACTACAACAGATATATTTTGGCTGTTTCTGCAGAGAAACAATGAGTTTATTAGTTTTATGGAGACCCTATTTTTAAAAGTGCAGAATATTATTGATCTCTCAAACTTGTTACGGTTTTGCTGGAGATGCATAGGTCAGATGCAATAGGGTGGATGCACGCATTGTAAATCATATGTGCAAGAGAGTTGTGACGCTGGAAATGAGCTGCCCGTGCGTTAACAATCGGACAAGAAAGGATGAAGAGAAGACACTGAAGTACGGACCCCTTCGCTGGGAACTAAGGCAGCAGTTCCCAGGCTACGAGGTGAAGCAATATAACATCATTATGGATGCCCTCGGGGGGTGGTCACGGGAGCTGGATGTCATGATGGGCGAGTTGGTGGGAGGCAGAAGCACAGACGTACTGCGAAAGATGCAGAGGGCAGTGCTCTCGGGCACGCTGAATATTTCCCGGGCTTTCAAGGTGGCAGTTTGAATTCCTGTTAGAAGGAGGACCGTAGACACAATGGAAAAGCTTTTTAGGATTAGTTAATGTACATTTATTTTTTACTCCATGGCTCACAGGTTACGGTTTTCGCCCTGTGCTGCCTGATTAGAATGTAGCATTTAGTTGATTTCTCTGCGACATAATAGTCTTAAATTCTTTATTCCATCATAAGATAAAACTACATATCTTATGTTACAAAGAATTCGGAAAAACTACAACAGATATTTTTTGGCTGTTTCTGCGGAGAAACAATGAGTTTATTAGTTTTATGGAGACCCTATTTTTAAAAGTGCAGAATATTATTGATCTCCCAAACTTGTTACGGTTTTGCTGGAGATACATAGGTCATGATCACTTACTTTCGACCACAGCTCTGGGGAATCCACCATGGCGACAGAGTTCTTGTACAATTAACTGTGTCACCTTCTTGTTGTGAGGATTACTGACCCTGAAGTGACAGGGATAATATTACATTTTGTGAGGTGTAGTTAACCTGGGTTGCAAGTAATCTTGGTCAAATAAGAATGTGAATAGCATTCCCCTTGGGGAGACGATTTAAGGAATCTAGTCTTCCAACCTCTCCCCCTTTTACTTTTGTCCAATTTCTAGAGGCGCTTGCAATTGCTGAAGCCGTATACGGGTTACAAGTAAATTACTGAATGATCTTGAAACTACCTTGAGATAAAATTCTTTTGTACGTGGACACTGTAAACGATGTAATGATCAGACTGATATCATGTTTCCAGTTTATCAGCAAATACTTAATTCTGATCGGGCAATCTAGTTTAGATGCCGTAAGGATGGTTAGAAAGCAACAATATTGGAATTCCTCTTTGCTGGTTATCTAATAACAATTGCAAGTTAATAACCAATGGCTGATTTTGCATTAGAAAAGCTGAGCCAAATAGCGTTAAATTGACCGAGGACGCCAATGCGAGAGTCGAAGGCAATCTCGTTGCCATGTTCCTACCAATAACGTGGCTCCATTTTCTGCCTTTAAAAGCACACACAATCCACAATTCCTCTATTCGCTCCGACTAAGGGCTAATTCTCGAAACGTCAGCTTTTGTAATCGTTACGGTGGCCAATTTACCATTTCAACTTTGTTGATATTTTCAATAGTAGGTTTCACGGTAGCCGACGCCAGCCTGAAAGTGGGGCTAGAATTCTCGGAGGGATTGGCACTAGTAGGGCAAAGCAATCGTATTGTAATAAAATATGCCAACTTTGGCCGCGATTTTCTTTGACAGAAAGTTTTCTCTTTTACAATCAATTGCAATGGAAGATGAAAAATATTGGTTTGAGGATTTTCTCACAATGACATTAAGCTCTCTTCAAGATTATTTAGGGCTTCGAGGGCTTTCAAAGTCAGGTCGTAAAGCTGAACTCGTTGCTCGAGCCTTTCGTGCTTACGAGTTGAATGTACCGATCAAATTCACACAAGAAAAAATATCCGAAGACCTAAAGAAAGAATACCAACGTCGGCTTCTAAAATTTGATGCTCAGGACCCAAACACTATCTCAGCTTATAAATGGGAGGAAAATGTTCAGACGTGGCCCGATTTGGATGAAGGAAAAGTTTTCTCATTCATCCAAAAAAAAAAAAAAACAGTCGAGACCGAACATATCGGCAGGTACAAAGATGAGAAACCATATAGCTACTATGAAAGTGGATTTGTTGGATGTTTGTATTCTTATTGCTTCCCTGACCAGCGGAACAAGATTTTCAATAAAGGCGACGTGACTCCATCCACTAAAATACGTGATCAACCCCACAAATGTTGGATTTTGTTTGATAACAACTCCATTTTGACTACTTGGTGTACATGTGTAGCTGGGACAAGCCTTTGCTGCAACCACATTCTTGCTGTTTTGAATAAAATCAATTCTGCATACAAGAAAGGATATTCAAACCCTGCATGTACTTCTTTACCTGAAGGCTGAGCCGGAAAAGCATGGAAAATTAAATGTTGTACATCGCTTTTCTTGCACAGTTTCTTAGGATTACGCTTATCATTATCGCAAACAGCAACGCAGCAACGATCGTGTCCGCCCATAGAGAAAAGCAACAAGAAAGGTGACGATTGACGACGATCGGTAATTTTATCCTACTAGTGCCAGTCCCTCCGAGAATTCTAGCCCTATTTTCAAGATGGCGTCGGCTACCGTGAAACCTACTATGTGTTTATGACTAAGTAGACTATTATCTGAGATGACTGTAGTTGGACTGGCAGGCCAGGGAAACTAAACAACATTATAATTTGGAAAGTATATTTTTGAAATTTTAAGCTTCTTAATTTTCACAGCAGGCATACCTTTATTAAAATATTTAAAATAAAAGAGAAAAAGAAATTAACAGTAATTAGATAGAATGATATGGAAACTTAGAATCAGTCATACATATGTTGCATTTTTAAACATTTGGTTGTGGTAACTTACTTAATATAGCTCAAATGGATATGCTTCTTCGTAATTTTCCTCATTTCCTTGAATTTCAAAAATAAGTCAGGTGATCCACTAGTCTTCACTCGCTTCCATAATTTTTTCTTTTTTCTAATCAGTTTCATTAGTGTTTTGTGGTAAATTACATGTGCTATAGCAATGCAATGAAAATACTTTGACCACATATGTTCATTATTTGCACTGGTTCAAATTTTTCCCATAAATTTTGATTTCCTTAATTTAAAACTATGAAAAATGATTCAGAACATAGGAAATTAATGGTCAGGGAAACTGTGTGGGAAAATCTGAAACTCAGTACTATTGAGTCTTTGTAATCTTTAGGCTAGGAATGCAGGTTCTTTTTACCCAGAAATAATTTTTCAGATTGGGAAATGTTATATTTGCTACTTTTTTTTCTTACTCATCTATTGGCAAGAGTACCATATAACCCCATACATTAATTATGCATTCAGACTAGAAGATTTTTTTTTAAAGTTTTGTCGTGAAAGACAAAGAAGTGGAATGCATAATTAATGTTTGGGGTTATATGGTACTCTTTCCCATCTATTTATTTGTTTCTTATCAATGTGATTAATTATTTACAGTAGACATGCCACCAGATGACTGCAATTCATCTGAAGAGTCATTGGACACCCTGGAAGACTCATTTGTAAGTCAATCTTTTAATTATTGATAGTTCATTATCAATTTCTTCACACACAGCTACTAAAGTGGGATTTGATACATTTAAAGCCAGATTTTCTTCTGTTATAATGTAATATAAATGGATGAGGGGGTTAGTTTCTGGGGAAACTGTGGTGCTGCATGGTTGGGAATATATGAAAATAATTTGGTTTTATTAAACAAGTTCATAAAGTGTAGTGGTATAAAAAGCTGACATTTTGAATGTTAGCCTTGTGTCGCATAATGTAGGACACTTAATTGGAATTGTTGATGATATGTCCAAACCACACCAATTGCTCCCTTTTTTTGTAGGGAAAAATAGTTGTGATTATGCTAAATTGCATTTTGAACAAATGGTAACGTCAACAGACGATGAGGACATGACAACTGAGAATGAGTCTTTACTTGGAGGGTCTTCACCCATAAGCAGTGCAATTGTGAAGTTGGTAATCATGTTCTTCATCTCTTGGAAAACACTTCGAAATGTATCTGACTCAGCTATCAGCATTTTGTTTGATTTCTTCAAGAAGTTGATCAACCTCTTGGCAACAGTCTCCCAATCAATAATAATTAAGGAAACTGCAATCCTGTTTCCTCATTCTTTGTTCAGGATAAGGAACTGTCTTGGAATAAATAGGGGTGACTTTGAAAAGTTCATTGTGTGTCATAAATGCTCATCAATCTACAAACCTGAGGAATGTGTACGTACACTTACCAATGGGAGGAAGAAAGGAGAACATTGTAAATTTGTAGAATTCCCAAATCACAGGAGCAGAACTCAAAGGAAAGCCTGTGGGGCTTCTCTCTTTAAGAGTGTACCATCAAAAAAGGGGGATGTTATCTTAAAAGCGAAGAGAGTTTTCTGCTATCATTCTGTAAAGAAGACACTTCCAGAGTTTTTGAAGCGACCTGGGTTTGCAGAGAAGTGTGAAGAATACAAAAAGTCACCCCGCAATCCTGATCTCTTAGGGGATGTTTATGATGGATAGATCTGGAAAAACTTCAAGAATGCAGGACACCCTTTTTTCAATGCCCTTAATACTTTTGGAAGTATGCTGAACCTTGACTGGTTTCAGCCATACAAAGATTCCGTTTACAGTGTAGGGGTACTTTATCTCAGTTTTCTAAACTTGCCTCCTGATGAGAGAAACAAAGAAGAAAACATAGCTGTTGTAGGTATCATTCCTGGCCAGCAGGAGCCGGCGCGAGATGTACTATGATCTCAAAACTCAAAATGGAAAAGAGAAAGTCATTGTAGCTGTTTCACTTGATGTTAAATTGCGTCTTTAAAGATATTCTTTTCTACTTTTGGGAACTTTTCACTTCATACCCTGGTCTTAACAAAATTTGCACATGCATGTAGGGCAAGACCTTACTCCTTGGTGACTGACTGTTCAGTATAAATTTTGCAACATCTAAAAAACTTAACCTTTGAGCCCAATAAGTGTTCAGCTTCAACCTTCCCTTCAAAATATCAGTAGCAGTGGCAGTAGACTGTTGGGCTTAAAGGGTTGAAATGTTAAGTTTTTACTTTGTAGGTCTGATAAGTCAATGAGGGAAGGGAACCCTTGTCAAATCATTATAGTGTACAGTTGTACATGCATCTCTCTATGCTTCCATCACCCTATGTCTAATTGCACATTTTCCTTATTGATGGTTGTTTATTGCTAGATGTGCAAGTATTGGGGAAAATAATAAATATTTTTGGTTATCACAAGGCATTTACTCACTTTTGTCTTGTGGTACATGTTTCTCAGGCGAAAGGGGCAACCATATAGAATTCCCAACCTGCCAACTTTCAATAGCCATGCAATTATGGATATTCTCAAATAACTTAACTATAGCCACTCCAAAAATGTCTCAAACTCTCTATATGATACTTCTGCTTACGAGATAAACCGGTACAAATGACCCAAACAACATATAGGAGCCATTTGGCACATAATTAAACAGGCACAAAGGAGTCAAGTAATACAAATGCGTGTCTAGTAATCTAAAGGTAACAAATAACTTATCTGGCTCAAATGATCCAACCAGCATGGATAGCACAAATAACCCAGCCAATGCAAAGTACCTGAATGGTTTAAATAAACCAATAACCCTACCAACAAATATAACCCCAATGGCTGAAATGAATGAAATAACTTGAACAAGAAACCTTGCATTGTGTACGGTCAAGTAAAATTTTCATTACACACAGGGATAAGGACTATTAGTATATACTAAAACAGGGGATAGTGTTGAAGGCGCGCTCTGATTGGCTAGTCAAACTCCGAATATCCTTTGCTATTTACCTCCGAGCAACTCGAGAAAAAGTGGCGTGCCGGTTTGCATCCGTGACAAGCGAATAAATCACTCAAATAACAACGAAGTAGTCCCTGAAAACACAGAGAAAGCGACTAAATTTGGTTTGGCTGTGTTTAAAGGTAATGGTAACCGGGAGTTTATCGATAAAAACCAGTGAAAAAGGATTTGTTTAAAAATGCAAATTAATCTTGCGTAACCTCACTTGTTTACTTGAAAATCAAAGTTCAATGGTATTTTTTACAGAATGGTTTCAAATACAGAAAGAGTTTGCAACGCCATTTGAAGAAATGTCGCCACCAGAGCTAAACAAAATGTCTTCAGAAATTTTATCTGTCAGCGAAAAAACGAGACGGCAGTTTTTACAACAAAAAATCGCTTACCGCGATCCGAGCCGCGTTGAATCGTTACGCGCGGGAAAATGTTGAAATGTTGGAATCGTATGAATTAAAATCAATTTTTGGTGGTGTATATTATCTCACTGTTTTAGTATATACTAATACAACTATTCACCTCAGTGTCGGTGGTTAGCGGTGGATATTTACCGAGCCGCTTCGCGGCTCGGTAAATATCCACCACTAACCACCTCCACTTCGGTGAATAGTTGTTAATTATTTCAAGTATATCCTCAACTATCTAAACTGTTTTATATCAGTAAATTGTTTCGTTTGTCGACAAAAATTGGTAATTAATTGGTTTTTTGGTGATGTCTGTTCGATTCGGGGTGGTGGCTTGGCAGTGTGGGATATCTATTGAGGTTTTATTTAAAAGAAGTTGTTTATATTTTTTATTTATATTTTTGGTTGATAACACGACCCTACAAGCCTCTGGCTTTAAATATTTATCACGTTTAAATAAAGTGTTATTATTATTATTATTATTATTATTATTATTATTATTAACTGAGTGTATACTGCTTCATTATACCACCTTATATTCGACATTTCAAACAACCCAATTTGCAAAATATATTGCCATAGGTAACTTTTGTGGGCTAGAAGATATCATATCATACCAAATATATCCAGTTAAGAGCTTTTTCTAAGTACGTTTAATTAATGTATAATTAACCTTACACTTTGTGTAAGGAAAGTGTAATTTTCAGTACACACATGGATAAGAAAGAGAAATATACTGAACAGTATACAAGCCTTATTCAACAAAATCATTATACATCGGTATATCGTTCCGTATACACAGCGTATAATGCTTCATCACACCTCCTTATATTCGGCATTTAGTATAATTTCAGAGCTGAGCAAAGAGTTTCCAACAATCTGTTTGGTCGAGCGGTTCCTTATATGGCGCTATATAAACCGCTCCACGCGGTTTATATAAAATGTTAAAATAAAATGTTAATAAATGTTACTAAAATGTTATGATTTTAGAAATTTCTCTGTTGTTCAGCTCTGAAATTATACTAAAACAATTATCCGCCTCAGGTTCGGTGAATGTTGTCGAATAATCCCCTCGACCTCGTCTCGGGGATTATTCGACGATATTCACCTCGCCTTTGGCGAATAATTGTTAAATATAATTTATATCACTACAAGTAACTTATGTGGGCTAGAAGATATTATATCATACCAAAAACAGCCAGCTAAGGGCTTTTTTCTAAGTATGTTTAGTTACTTGTATAATTAACTTTACACTTTGTGTAAGGAAATTATAATTTTCAGTACACACATGGATAATGAAGAGAAATATCCTGAACCGTATACAGTCCTTATTCAACAAAATCATTAGACATCAGTATATCGTTCCGTATACACAATGTATAATGCTTCATGGCACCTCCTTATATTCGACATTTCATGCAGTGAAATGTCTATGAAAGAGCGATCAGTCAGCATTCGATAGTGAGCCATTCACTACTAGTGAGCCCTTCAGTTTGGTGAGCCATGCAATGTCGACAGGGCATTCAATTTGGTGAGCAATTTACCAGTGAGCCATTCAATTGCAACGAGGCATTCAATTTGGTGAGCCGTTCAATAGTCGGCCATCCAATTATGACACAATCCATCTGCCATTTGCTTGTGAGACGTGAAAACTATACCCAACTAACTTTTTAGGTTAGTCCGCGTATTTCTTTGAAATGATAAGCAAAAACAAGGAGAGACTTTTCTGATTTTTCAACATAAAGCATCTTAAGAAGTTAGAGTATCAAGGTTGTGTTTTTTTGTAGAAATTCAGAGAGTATCCTCGCTTTTTTTTTAATTCATTGACCTTTAAGGTGCAAAAATTTGGAATTATTCACATTTTTCTTGGTATGGTATGAGTAGATAAGCGCAACAGGTAAATATCAGCCAAACCCTCTTAGATGAAAACCTTGGCCGTCGGGCACTATTGAAACAATAATTCTTCTTTAAAAGGAGCATAACTTTAAACTACAAAGCAATTCCTTAGGAACGATAGAGTAGACAGTTGAGTCAAACCTAATGGTTATTTAAGAATAAAAAACGTATTTGTCAATTTGAAAGGTCTATACCGAATGATCTCTTGAGGCAGAACATTTCTTATCTGTATCGCTATACATTGAGAAATCGCGCGAGTTGTCCGAAATAGGAATGTTTAAAATTCATTTGGCCATCTCACTATCTTATTTTTTCAGTTTTAGAGGAACCGATTATGTCCGAATCAGATCGAAAACACCTTATGGAATGTAGGCTAAAACAGCCAAACCGCACTGCCAACCAACATTACCTAAACTAATCGTTAAATGCTTTGCATTCCAACTGACAAATATGACAGAGCTTTTACTTACTAAGTAGTTGCTGTGCATGGAGATATAGAAGGTATATAAAAAGTCCTGAGTCCCTTTTGCCTCTCTGGACCAAGAAATGCGAACGATTTACGACCGAAAAATATAGTGCGTGCGTATACATATTGGTTACAAAAGTAAAATGCTAGACGTTAGTTTCATACCTGCAGCTGAAATAATCTTATTCAATGTGTAGTATTCAATACTCAAAGGTATTAGACGAGAGATGTTAGAATTAAATGGAATCTGTAGTTTTGCACATCGATTATGGATTACAAGTCAGTTAATAAGAAAAACAGATCGTGAATGACCACACCTCTGGTCCTTGGATAATCGAAGGAATCTTCCAAAGACAAATATTTCCCAGTCTCGATTTAAGCGGAAAACAGTTTTATTTTTTAAGCGGGCGTCAGCCTTATCAAACGTATCACTGTCTTATTGGTTGCTTACAATGTCAAGACTGCAGTAATAGGTTAAAATAAAATAGCATATTTTGCACTTACAATCAAACAATCAGAAATTCGAAATATTTCTCTCGTTTCGCTACGGAGCTTAACAACAACCGAAATAATTACCATTGTCCGACTTCCAACTAGATTTTATAAGAAACTAACTCAAATATCGTCAAAGCCTCACATGCCTTTGTTAGCCTATCAGTTATCTGCTCAGTGATACAGTCCAGTTTGTTTGGAGGTCCATGGTAACGCGTAAGCTGGTAATTCAGTAAAGCAGACACCGTTAGTTCTCACGCGCCTATCAAAAACAAAAAATGTGCCGAAAAAATTACGTTGATAACCTGCACTCATCGCAAAAAGGTATGCATTGGCAAAACGGGAAGACGACTAGGTGCCGAACAGATTCCGAGAACACCTTCGCGACGTAAAAAGGGAATGACAAAGACGCATTAAAACCAGTCAGGGTAGACTCTTTGCGGTGACCAATTTACATTATCGAAATTATAATTACCTATCTACAAGGATAACCATCATCTGTAAAGATGACTGTGAACCCCTTAAAGCCCCAATTCTGAAAAGGCACTTCATTATCCTGTACTGAAACTTGATTTAGTATAGTCGTAATTGCCGAAAACCGTTCTTACGCACTTAGTCCAGACATATACCACCAGTGATGAGTTCTTTAGTTCCCTTTTTATTCATTCAAGTCCACATTACACAAAGAAACTTTGCTACCAGCTAATATTAAGCGTGAAGGCTGATGTCAGTCTACGTTCCCTTTCCCCTGTAAATATTTGGTTTATCTGATGATAAAGTTTAGCCGTAAGCGTGTAATATGCTTCAGTTTTAGCGGCCCATCATCCTCTAATCACTGCCACAATATCGGAGTTGGCAAGCGGGTGGCTTAACCAGTTTGTAGACAAAGAACGAGTCACAGTTTCGTACTTCAATATCAGCCGACCAGTTACAATTGTTGTTCGACCAGTTGAAACAGACTTTTCTGTTTACCTAAACCGAAAAACAATGACCAAAAATTAGAGTTATAAATAGATAAGGAAAAGTATATTCATCACAAATACAGTCATATTAGAATTAAGATTCATGTTATGCTGTGAATAGAGAATGTGTACAAAGGCATAAAGCCTGTGTTCTCACTGGTACGCAACTGTATAAAAGGAATGATTTTGTTTGGCAGCCATTTCGAAAAAGTTCTTATTTGCCTTTGAAGAAGTTGTTTTGTGAATTTTCTTCGGTAGTGCACGACTGATTAAAATGTGTCGCGTGATCGAATGTGCCCAACTAAACCTGGAGATTATCTGATGATATTCCCCACAGTGATGTTTTCCATTTTTCAAACATTGCTTGTAATGAAAGTCTTCCTTTAACAATTTATTTTAGCGGGAAAGCGTTTCGCCGTTGGTTCGATGGAAGTGATAAATTTATTTTTTAATAAAGTGGCTGTGGAAGTCAACAGTCATTTTCGATATGTGATGGTTTTGTTCCGCGCACAGCAAAGAAGAATAAAGAGAAAGAAAGAAGAATAAAGAGAAAGAAAGAAGAATAAAGAGAAAGAAAGAATAAATGCGATCTTTTGGATTAGAAATGTGCAGGTATATTTTTCCTTCGGCATCGTCCGTTATCCGAAGCTGACAGCTTTCCGAAAGCTTCGCCGTCTCCAAAAATACTCGTTTCTCGGGACAAATAATGTCCGCGGACATACATCCGAGAATATGATTTCGCGCCGAACGGAGGCTAATGTTTATTTCCCTAAAAATTTCAGAAAAAAATTGTTCTTGTTAGAAGTGTGAGCAGTGCACCTTTCCTTCGGCAACAGATGGATGTGCTCCATTGAGCCATCCTGGCGCATGTGTGCCACACATGTTTTTATTCGGTGACGACTCTGGCATCTTTGAGCCTGCGGCTCCGGTGAAGCGGTACCACGCACCTTCCACGGGCATGTCGTTGTCACATGCTGCATTGCCTACACCGTAAGTATTCTTTCTGTCAGCGCTGTCCAGGACTTTGTAGCCTTTACACTCTAATTTTGCAAAATGGCAAAAACAAACAAAGATAAAAAATATACACTTTTTAGTTAAAACAGTTAAGAACACTCAGCACGCACTTCAACATAACTGAGGCTTAACATATCCAGGATGAATTTATTTTGTGATTGAAAACATTTTTTGTTTCCTTGTTAAAGGACGGTCGTTTGTAAAATGAAAAGCTTAACTTTTTCCACTTCAATTTAAACCTGGCGAGAAATTTTCTCAAAATTTGCCATTTTATTATAATGTCGTTATGGTTTTACACTTAAGTCCGCGAAATCTGTGACAGGCGAAGACGTTTTTTCAGTTCTGTCGAAAAGACAATTATGTTCGTTAGATGTTTAGACGCATATCAATCATGCTTGGGTGGAGAAAAAGGATACGGAATCCTTAGTAACCGTGAAGTATTAACTAGCATTTTGTTTGTAAGAGATGGAGATACCTTTGCAGGAGTCTGCGATGACTAAATGAAGTGATGGCTCAAAATTGATGAAAATTAAGAGACAATCAGCGAAACCTGTTTTAGGCCAGTGGTTGTTTTGCATAATTTAAGATAGACAAGGAATCCACAACTTCGCGACTTATAAATTTAACATGATAAACCTGACGGTTTGAGGTAGTGACTTAAAATTAAATGTGCTGAAGGGGAACGAAAATTGTTTGGAGTTAACGGGAAGCTTTAGTTATCAAAGGTTCCGCACGAATTACAGGGAGTGACAACAAAATTGTGCTATGAATGACAAAACTCCTGGAGTTCGATTTTAGTTGAAGTTCGCGCGGCATTTGAGTTAGTGAGGGTGCGAGTCACCTTGGACCTTCGTAAGCGTTCGGAAACTACTAGCAATATACCTGCAGCCAGTGGAGGGGGGGTTGTCGGTGGTGGTTTCTTCAGCTCTTCAATCTCTCCCTCCACAGCAGTGAGCCGCTGTTTCAGTTGTTCGATCAGCGAGCAAGCTAAAATTGAATAACGAAAATGGTCTGATAATCGCTTTAGTGAATAAAAGGGCAACTGAAATAACCGCGTACTTTTTCTCAACTTTTAATAGACTGCATAGAGGTCTAACTAAACATCAATTCGAGGCCAACTTTTCCCTAATTAGATTGAAAAGTTTTTTCTTAATTATTCAATTTTATTTCTAAATCCGCGTTGTCGAAAAGAATTGAAGAAATCCATCCCAGTCGCTATTTCTTTAAGAAGATTCTTTCTTCAGCTACAGTAGGAGTTTATATAATTAGGAGTTATTCACTGATGAATTTTACCTTTGCACTCCTTTAGTTCTTCCATGCTTTCCTCCAGCTCCTTCACTCTGTCCGATAGTTTCTTGAATTTTCCTCCTCCTTTCCCTCCAAAGACAGGTTTTGCCTCCTCCATCAGAGTAACCAACAACAGGCAGGCCAGAAATGCAGGAATTCGTCGGTTGGACATTTCTGCTGGGTAAACTATGAGAAAAAGTGCAACATTTACGGTATTATCTTCCGCCCTCACTACAAAATTGGTTGGACGTCTCGGATTATTTTAACGTATATTTACCAATTATATTTTTCATTTCTTGCCCACCTGGGGGTAAAGAATGGGAATATAATTTTAACCCTTGTGAGCTTTTATCCCCTCAACAACCGCAAAGTACATTTTCAGATCGTGCACTTTTCTCTCTGTATTTTTTAGCCCTTTTTTCAAAAAAGGAAGATCCTCACTTTTTTCGTTTTTACTATTGTACCGAAATTGATACTCGTGTACGTGGAGTTAAAATGGAATTATAACAGGTTATTGGGGATTATGTGGGTAAATAAGCCTCTTACAAATAGGAAAATCTTTTTTCCTCGATGATCATCAAGTCAATTTTTTGATGCCATATTGGTACGCGAAGGATTAAATCATTCTGTGGAATGTGTGTGCATGTTGGTATTTTTAAACTGGCACAATTCAAAGCAATGCTGCTGATAGTTCTCCCCGCTTGTTCATCCTCGCAGAGATGAGCAAAACAGTAAATTTTGCATGGTGATTTCATTTTTTAGAATTTATCTCCTTGGTCCAGTTTTGATATTTGGCTTGTCGGAGTTGCATAAAGCGAAGAGTTCACGGTAGGAATTAATAAATAATTGTCCTTTTCTTCATGCTTTATTGTTTATAAGTAGCGTGCTTGTGAGACGTGAAAACCGTTCTTTAGTAATCTTTTAAATAAGAAGTTGTGCTTTGTTGTAATGATGCACAAAAAAAAAGGGAGTGAGGACTATTCTGATGTTTGAGCGTTTGAGCTTAAGGCATTTCAAGGAGAGTATCAAAGTTGTTTTGTGGAAATTCATAGAGCATCCTCGCTTATTTTAATTCATTGGCCTTTCCCTGTCCAAAAAATTGGAATAATATGCATGGCACGGGAGAAAATAATGGGATCAGTTATTTTTTCTCGGAAGGGTATGATTATATTTGCGCAACGGGTGAACATCGATGATAAAAACCTCGAGACTATTAAACAAATTTTTCTTCTTTGATAAGAGAGTAGTTCTGAGCTATATGGGTACTCCCAAGGAACAGTAAAGAGTAAACAGTTGAGTCAAAGCTAATGGTCCCTTATGAACAATAGACTTGTTGATTTAACAGCTCTATTTTATGTTCTTATGAGGCAGAACATTTCTCACCTGTTTCGCTAGACATTGAGAAATCGCTCGAGTTGTCCGAAAAAGAAATATTTAAAACTCATTTGGCCATTTCATTATCTTATTTTTCCAGTTTGAGAGGAACCAATTGCGTGCGAATCAAATCAAAAAACACGTTATGGAATGTACAAGAAAAACGAAAGAGACGAAAAAGACGAAAATTTAAGAATTCGTTGCTTTAATTTCTTTTTTTCAATTGTATACTCTCGAAGTTACTGTGGACTGAAAAAGCCAAAGTGCACTGCAAACTAACAGGACTTAAACTGATCGTTAAGTGCTTTTCAATCGAACTGAAAATAGAAATCCTCCCAAATATTGCAGAGCTCTTAATAACTTACTTCGTAGTTGCTTTACCTGGAGATATAAACGGTGGATAAAATGACCAGATTATTTTGCCTCTATAGAGCAAGAAATGCGAATGATTGACGACTGAAAACATAGTACGTGCGTGCGTACGTGCGTGCGTATAAATACTGGTTACAAAAGTAAAATGCTAGACGTTGATTACCTACCTGAAATGATCTTGGTCAATCTGTAGTGTTCAATACCCAAATCTATCACAAAACGACAGATGAGATGTTAAAATTAAGTAAAATCTATAGTTTTACTCACTGATTATGGATTAAAAGTCTGAGATACAATGAAATATATGAACTTCATATATTTTGTACTGCGGTATTAGATACATATGATGCACGATCCTCGCAGTAGATAGCGCTATTTAAGCAATAGCGAAAATCAGACCTGAAAAAAATCAGGCCTGTACGGGATTCGAACCACTGACCTCTGCGATACTAGTGCAGCACTCTACCAATTCAGCTAACAAGCCAACTGGGAGCAGGCCGTTAAGTTGATTTGTAATAAACCCGTCAAAGCGATAAATGAGATACAATGAAAAATATGAAGTTCATATATATTGTACTGCGGTATTAGATACATATGATGCACGATCCTCGCAGTAGATAGCGCTATTTAAGCAATAGCGAAAATCAGACCTGAAAAAAAAAAATAAAAAATCAGGCCTGTACGGGATTCGAACCACTGACCTCTGCGATACTAGTGCAGCGCTCTACCAACTGAGCAAACAAGCCAACTGGGAGCAGACCGTTAAGTTGATTCGTAATAAACCCGTCAAAGTGATAAATGAGATACAATGAAATATATGAAGTTCATATATTTTGTACTGCGGTATTAGATACATATAATGCACGATCCTCGCAGTAGGTAGCGCTATTTAAGCAATAGCGAAAATCAGACCTGAAAAAAATCAGGCCTGTACGGGATTCGAACCACTGACCTCTGCGATACTGGTGCAGCGCTCTACCAATTGAGCTAACAAGCCAACTGGGAGCAGGCCGTTAAGTTGATTCGTAATAAACCCGTCAAAGTGATAAATGAGATACAATAAAATATATGGAGTTCATATATATTGTACTGCGGTATTAGATACATATGATGCACGATCCTCGCAGTAGATAGCGCTATTTAAGCAATAGCGAAAATCAGCACTAGTATCGCAGAGGTCAGTGGTTCGAATCCCGTACAGGCCTGCTTTTTTTTTTTTTTTTTTTTCTTTTTAGGTCTGATTTTACGAATCAACTTAACGGCCTGCTCCCAGTTGGCTTGTTAGCTCAATTGGTAGAGCGCTGCACCAGTATCGCAGAGGTCAGTGGTTCGAATCCCGTACAGGCCAGATTTTTTTCAGGTCTGATTTTCGCTATTGCTTAAATAGCGCTATCTACCGCGAGGATCGTGCATCATATGATTAAAAGTCTGTTAATTAGAAAAAAAAAAAGATTGTAAATGACAACCTCTGGTCCTTGGCTGATCAAAAAAATCTTTCAAAGACTAATAGCCAGTCTCGAGTAAAGAAAACAGTTTTATTTTGCAAGCAGGCCGGCCGTGAAACGTATCATCGTCTTATTGGTTGCGTATGATGTTAAGATTGCTGTGATAGGATAAAATAAAATAACAAATTTTGTATTTACAACGAAATACATGAAATAAAAACTCAGGAGTGGGTGTCTACAAGAGATTATCAACTTACAAAAAATAACAAACAAAAGAAACTTCCATGTCCTGGAACTCCAACGGCGTATTTTATTAGCAAAACCCTTTATTTTCATACCTACCGTAAATTTCATAACAAATTATGAATATAGTGCTTCGACTGACACAACTGCTCTGGCTATCAAAGCAAGAACATATAAAAACCAACTTGAGTACATTGTCAATAGAAAAAAATCCTTTTCTGAATACGCTGGTTCAACAACAATAATCACAACCAATACGAAAGCAAACCAAAGTCTCAATCATACTTGAAACCCTTTGCAGAGTAATCTTTTTTGTGGTCACATTTGTTAGTACTAAAGGGTCAACATTGTTGTGATTCTGAAGCCTTTGAAACCGACTTCTAACGTACTTCTAAACAAGAGATCAAAATTGAAATGAATATTAAGTAACCCGCGCTTGATCGCAAACTCACAGTCAAATCTATGGGTTAGGAGACTCGCCGTTGCCTCACTTGGAAGGGTTTAAATCCTTAAGCTTGAGAGCTTAGTCGTACTTTGGTACTATACACTTTCCACCTTTGTTTTAACAAAATAGTACCTACCTAGTGATCTGCTGTTCTTATACCAAAAAATTAACTTCTTGCACATCTTTGGGGCAAATTGATTTACCACAGGATGTTAAAACTAACAGACCTAAAGCAATATAGAGCTATTGATATTCAGTGATTGAAGCGTATTGCTACATTAATACAATTTTTAGAAAGAAGGCTAAGACTTTATTCCAGCGAAACAAATTGTGTATAAATCTGACATGGCGGATTAAGAGTCTTATAGAATGGCTGAATAGATAAAAAGGAAAGTGGAATAAACTTAACTCATGAAAAGTTCAATCGCTGCATTTTGTCGAGGTGTAAAAACGCGAGGTGACAACGAACGAAACAAACACGATCTTAAACCACAGTCGCCCTTTGGCGACTTATGAAAGACATGGCAAGCTAAAAGGTGTTTTCCATATTGTAAAAATGGCATCCAAGGCAATTATTTTTCGTACCCAATCTACGTAGACACTCCTTTCAAAAATATCTATGTATATGAGAACGATCCTTCGCAGTAAAATATCTATGGTAAAATGATCAGAATATATGAAAAAAAGACTCTGAGGATGGAGGTTTGTGCAATGTGAGTGTATGAATGTTGTCCATGTGCTATTTCGTAACTATATCGTTTGGCTTGTGTAGCGATGTTTCGGCAGTCGGATTAAGAAATAGGTGCGCAGTCCTGCACCAAACAACTCTAGGGTGGTATTTCCGGCCTTAAGACGTCCACTTCTTGGCTACGAAGCTAGTGCGAGAATTTTGATGGTAATTTGACGTCACAGACTTAAGCGCGGCCATTTCATGGATTGAATAATAGCGAACGTTGAATCGAGGAAAACATGTCTCTAAAATTTTGATTCATGTAGGTTACCTCGACTTAAACAAATTAGTAGCGTAGGTAAATTTGTTGGATCTTCATGAATATTAGCCAGAATGTTCGTCAGATATTAACGCAACAAAGTGAGTGTGACTTTTACGAAATTTGACATATTTCTCTCGTGACGTCACGGAGCTTGACAACTAACGAAAGATTTACCATTGTCGAACTTCCAACGAGATTTTCTCAGAAACTGATACAAATATTGAAAAAGCCTCACACATACACTTTGCTAGCCTATTATCAGCTGCGGGATACAGTCCAGTTTGTTTGGAGGCCGTGGTGACGCGTAAACTGATAGTTCAGTAAAGCGAACACCGTTAGTTTGTATTTATAGTCTCTCACGCGCCTATCAAAACACAAACTGTGAAAATATTTGTTTTTTTCATAATCTATGCTTTATAACCATATAACCCCATACATTAATTATGCATTCAGACTAGAAGATTTTTTTTTAAAGTTTTGTCGTGAAAGACAAAGAAGTGGAAGGCATAATTAATGTTTCGGGTTATATGGTACTCTTTCCCATCTATTTATTTGTTTCTTATCAATGTGATTAATTATTTACAGTAGACATGCCACCAGATGACTGCAATTCATCTGAAGAGTCATTGGACACCGTGGAAGACTCATTTGTAAGTCAGTCTTTTAATCATTGATAGTTCATTATAAATTTCTTCACACACAGCTACTAAAGTGGGATTTGATACATTTAAAGCCAGATTTTCTTCTGTTATGATGTAATATAAATGGATGAGGGGGTTAGTTTCTGAGGAAACTGTGGTGCTGCATGGTTGGGAATATATGAAAATAATTTGGTTTTATTAAAAAAGTTCATAAAGTGTAATGGTATAAAAAGCTGACATTTTGAATGTTAGCCCGGTGTCGCATAATGTAGGACACTTAATTGGAATTGTTAATGACATGTCCAAACCACACCAGTTGCTCCCTTTTTTTGTAGGGAAAAATAGTTGTGATTATGCTAAATTGCATTTTGAACAAATGGTAATGTCAACAGATGATGAGGACATGACAACTGAGAATGAGTCTTTACTCGGAGGATCTTCACCCATAAGCAGTGCAATTGTGAAGTTGGTAATCATGTTCTTCATCTCTTGGAAAACACTTCGAAATGTATCTGACTCAGCTATCAGCATTTTGTTTGATTTCTTCAAAAAGTTGATTAACCTCTTGGCAACAGTCTCCCAATCAATAATAATTAAGGAAACTGCAATCTTGTTTCCGTATTCTTTGTTCAGGATAAGGAACTGTCTTGGGATAAATAGGGATGACTTTAAAAAGTTCATTGTGTGTCATAAATGCTCATCAATCTACAAACCTGAGGAATGTGTACGTACACTTACCAATGGGAGGAAGAAAGGAGAACGTTGTAAATTTGTAGAATTCCCAAATCACAGGAGCAGAACTCAAAGGAAAGCCTGTGGGGCTTCTCTCTTTAAGAGCGTACCATCAAAAAATGGGGATGTTATCTTAAAAGCGAAGAGAGTTTTCTGCTATCATTCTGTAAAGAAGACACTTCCAGAGTTTTTGAAGCGACCTGGGTTTGCAGAGAAGTGTGAAGAATGCAAAAAGTCACCCCGCAATCCTGATCTCTTAGGGGATGTTTATGATGGATGGATCTGGAAAAACTTCAGGAATGCAGAAGGACACCCTTTTTTCAATGCCCTTAATACTTTTGGAAGTATGCTGAACCTTGACTGGTTTCAGCCATACAAAGATTCCGTTTACAGTGTAGGGGTACTTTATCTCAGTTTTCTAAACTTGCCTCCTGATGAGAGAAACAAAGAAGAAAACATAGCTGTTGTAGGTATCATTCCTGGCCCGCAGGAGCCTGCGCGAGATGTACTATGATCTCAAAACTCCAAATGGAAAAGAGAAAGTCATTGTAGCTGTTTCACTTGATGTTAAATTGCGTCTTTAAAGATATTCTTTTCTACTTTTGGGAACTTTTCACTTGATACCCTGGTCTTAACAAAATTTGCACATGCATGTAGGGCAAGACCTTGCTCCTTGGTGACTGACTGTTCAGTATAAATTTTGCAACATCTAAAAAACTTAACCTTTGAGCCCAATAAGTGTTCAGCTTCAACCTTCCCTTCAAAATATCAGTAGCAGTGGCAGTAGACTGTTGGGCTTAAAGGGTTGAAATGTTAAGTTTTTACTTTGTAGGTCTGATAAGTCAATGAGGGAAGGGAACCCTTTTCAAATCATGATAGTGTACAGTTGTACTTGCATCTCTCTATGCTTCCATCACCCTATGTCTAATTGCACATTTTCCTTAATGTTGGTTGTTTATTGTTGGATGTACAAGTATTAGGGAAAATAATAAATATTTTTGGTTATCACAAGGCATTTACTCACTTTTGTCTTGTGCTACATGTTTCTCAGGCGAAAGGGGCAACCATATAGAATTCCCAACCTGCCAACTTTCAATAGCCATGCAATTATGGATATTCTCAAATAACTTAATTATAGCCACTCCAAAAATGTCTCAAACTCTCTATATGATACTTCTGCTTATGAGATAAACCGGTACAAATGACCCAAACAACATATAGGAGCCATTTGGCACAAATAATCAAACAGGCACAAAGGAGTCAAGTAATACAAATGCGTGTCTAGTAATCTAAAGGTAACAAATAACTTATCTGGCTCAAATGATCCAACCAGCATGGATAGCACAAATAACCCAGCCAATGCAAAGTACCTGAATGGTTTAAATAAACCAATAACCCTACCAACAAATATAACCCCAATGGCTGAAATGAATGAAATAACTTGAACAAGAAACCTTGCATTGTGTACGGTCAAGTAAAATTTTCATTACACACAGGGATAAGGACTATTAGTATATACTAAAACAGCGGATAGTGTTGAAGGCGCGCTCTGATTGGCTAGTCAAACTCCGAATATCCTTTGCTATTTACCTCCGAGAAACTCGAGAAAAAGTGGCGTGCCGGTTTGCATTCATGACAAGCGAATAAATCACTCAAATAACAACGAAGTAGTCCCTGAAAACACAGAGAAAGCGACTAAATTTGGTTTGGCTGTGTTTAAAGGTAATGATAACCGGGAGTTTATCGATAAAAACCAGTGAAAAAGGATTTGTTAAAAAATGCAAATTAATCTTGCGTAACCTCACTTGTTTACTTGAAAATCAAAGTTCAATGGTATTTTTTACAGAATGGTTTCAAATACAGAAAGAGTTTGCAACACCATTTGAAGAAATGTGGCCACCAGAGCTAAACAAAATGTCTTCAGAAATTTTATCTGTCAGCGAAAAAACGAGACGGCAGTTTTTACAACAAAAAATCGCTTACCGCGATCCGAGCCGCGTTGGATCGTTACGCGCGGGAAAATGTTGAAATGTTGGAATCGTATGAATTAAAATCAATTTTTGGTGGTGTATATTATCTCACTGTTTTAGTATATACTAATACAACTATTCACCTCAGTGTCGGTGGTTAGCGGTGGATATTTACCGAGCCGCTTCGCGGCTCGGTAAATATCCACCACTAACCACCTCCACTTCGGTGAATAGTTGTTAATTATTTCAAGTATATCCTCAACTATCTAAACTGTTTTATATCAGTAAATTGTTTCGTTTGTCGACAAAAATTGGTAATTAATTGGTTTTTTGTTGATGTGTGTTGGATTTGGGGTGGTGGCTTGGCAGTGTGGGATATCTATTGAGGTTTTATTTAAAAGAAGTTGTTTATATTTTTTATTTATATTTTTGGTTGATAACACGACCCCACAAGCCTCTGGCTTTAAATATTTATCACGTTTAAATAAAGTGTTATTATTATTATTATTATTATTATTATTATTATTATTTACTGAGTGTATACTGCTTCATCATACTACCTTATATTCGACATTTCAAACAACCCAATTTGCAAAATATATTGCCATAGGTAACTTTTGTGGGCTAGAAGATATCATATCATACCAAATATATCCAGTTAAGAGCTTTTTCTAAGTACGTTTAATTAATGTATAATTAACCTTACACTTTGTGTAAGGAAAGTGTAATTTTCAGTACACACATAGATAAGAAAGAGAAATATACTGAACAGTATACAAGCCTTATTCAACGAAATCATTATATATCGTTCGTACACACAGCGTATAATGCTTCATCACACCTCCTTATATTCGGCATTTAGTATAATTTCAGAGCTGAGCAAAGAGTTTCCAACAATCTGTTTGGTCGAGCGGTTCCTTATATGGCGCTATATAAACCGCTCCACGCGGTTTATAAATGTTACTAAAATGTTATGATTTTAGAAATTTCTCTGTTGTTCAGCTCTGAAATTATACTAAAACAATTATTCGCCTCAGGTTCGGTGAATATTGTCGAATAATCCCCTCGACCTCGTCTCGGGGATTACTCGACGATATTCACCTCGCCTTTGGCGAATAATTGTTAAATATGATTTATATCACTACAAGTAACTTATGTGGGCTAGAAGATATTATATGTATATGTGAACGATCCTTCGCAGTAAAGCACTATTTGAGCAATAGTGAAAATCCGACATAGTGCTTTACTGCGAAGGATCGTTCACATATACGTCTCATAACCGCAGTTCATACATATGTTTCATATGTTTGTTGTTGTTTGATTTATCATCTACGGATTTATGTCGAATTAATTTGATGGCCTGCTCCCAGTTGGCTTGTTAGCTCAATTGGTAGAGCGCTGCACTAGTATCGCAGAGGTCAGTGGTTCGAATCCCGTACAGGCCTGAAATTTTTTTTCAGGTCTGATTTTCACTATTGCTCAAATAGTGCTTTACTGCGAAGGATCGTTCACATATACGTCTCATAACCGCAGTTCATACATATGTTTCATATGTTTGTTGTTGTAAGATATTATATCATACCAAAAACAGCCAGCTAAGGGCTTTTTTCTAAGTATGTTTCGTTATTTGTATAATTAACTTTACACTTTGTGTAAGGAAATTATAATTTTCAGTACACACATGGATAATGAAGAGAAATATCCTGAACCGTATACAGTCCTTATTCAACAAAATCATTAGACATCAGTATATCGTTCCGTATACACAATGTATAATGCTTCATGGCACCTCCTTATATTCGACATTTCATGCAGTGAAATGTCCATGAAAGAGCGATCAGTCAGCATTCGATAGTGAGCCATTCACTACTAGTGAGCCCTTCAATTTGGTGAGCCATGCAATGTCGACAGGGCATTCAATTTGGCGAGCAATTCACCAGTGAGACATTCAATTGCAACGAGGCATTCAATTTGGTGAGCCGTTCAATAGTCGGCCATCCAATTATGACACAATCCATCTGCCATTTGCTTGTGAGACGTGAAAACTATACCCAACTAACTTTTTAGGTTAGTCCGCGTATTTCTTTGAAATGATAAGCAAAAACAAGGGAAGACTTTTCTGATTTTTCAACATAGAGCATCTTAAGAAGTTAGAGTATCAAGGTTGTGTTTTTTTGTAGAAATTCAGAGAGTATCCTCGCTTTTTTTTTAATTCATTGACCTTTAAGGTGCAAAAATTTGGAATTATTCACATTTTCCTTGGTATGGTATGAGTAGATAAGCGCAACAGGTAAATATCAGCCAAACCCTCTTAGATGAAAACCTTGGCCGTCGGGCACTATTGAAACAATATTTCTTCTTTAAAAGGAGCATAACTTTAAACTACAAAGCAATTCCTTAGGAACGATAGAGTAGACAGTTGAGTCAAACCTAATGGTTATTTAAGAATAAAAAACGTATTTGTCAATTTGAAAGGTCTATACCGAATGATCTCTTGAGGCAGAACATTTCTTATCTGTATCGCTATACATTGAGAAATCGCTCGAGTTGTCCGAAATAGGAATGTTTAAAATTCATTTGGCCATCTCACTATCTTATTTTTTCAGTTTTAGAGGAACCGATTATGTCCGAATCAGATCGAAAACACGTTATGGAATGTAGGCTAAAACAGCCAAACCGCACTGCCAACCAACATTACCTAAACTAATCGTTAAGTGCTTTGCATTCCAACTGACAAATATGACAGAGCTTTTACTTACTAAGTAGTTGCTGTGCATGGAGATATAGAAGGTGTATAAAAAGTCCTGAGTCCCTCTTGCCTCTCTGGACCAAGAAATGCGAACGATTTACGACCGAAATACATATTGCGTATACGTGCGTATACATATTGGTTACAAAAGTAAAATGCTAGACGTTAATTTCATACCTGCAGCTGAAATAATCTTGTTCAATGTGTTCAACTGGGAGCAGGCCATCAAATTAATTCGACATAAACCCGTAGATGATAAATCAAACAACAACAAACATATGAAACATATGTATGAACTGCGGTTATGAGACGTATATGTGAACGATCCTTCGCAGTAAAGCATTTTGATTTTCACTATTGCTCAAATAGTGCTTTACTGCGAAGGATCGTTCACATATACGTCTCATAACCGCAGTTCATACATATGTTTCATATGTTTGTTGTTGTTTGCTTTATCATCTACGGGTTTATGTCGAATTAATTTGATGGCCTGCTCCCAGTTGGCTTGTTAGCTCAATTGGTAGAGCGCTGCACTAGTATCGCAGAGGTCAGTGGTTCGAATCCCGTACAGGCCTGAAATTTTTTTCAGGTCGGATTTTCACTATTGCTCAAATAGTGCTTTACTGCGAAGGATCGTTCACATATACATATAATATCTTCTAGCCCACATAAGTTACTTGTAGTGATATAAATCATATTTAACAATTATTCGCCAAAGGCGAGGTGAATATCGTCGAGTAATCCCCGAGACGAGGTCGAGGGGATTATTCGACAATATTCACCGAACCTGAGGCGAATAATTGTTTTAGTATAATTTCAGAGCTGAACAACAGAGAAATTTCTAAAATCATAACATTTTAGTAACATTTATAAACCGCGTGGAGCGGTTTATATAGCGCCATATAAGGAACCGCTCGACCAAACAGATTGTTGGAAACTCTTTGCTCAGCTCTGAAATTATACTAAATGCCGAATATAAGGAGGTGTGATGAAGCATTATACGCTGTGTGTACGAACGATATATAATGATTTCGTTGAATAAGGCTTGTATACTGTTCAGTATATTTCTCTTTCTTATCCATGTGTGTACTGAAAATTACACTTTCCTTACACAAAGTGTAAGGTTAATTATACATTAATTAAACGTACTTAGAAAAAGCTCTTAACTGGATATATTTGGTATGATATGATATCTTCTAGCCCACAAAAGTTACCTATGGCAATATATTTTGCAAATTGGGTTGTTTGAAATGTCGAATATAAGGTGGTATGATGAAGCAGTATACACTCAGTAAATAATAATAATAATAATAATAATAATAATAATAATAATAACACTTTATTTAAACGTGATAAATATTTAAAGCCAGAGGCTTGTGGGGTCGTGTTATCAACCAAAAATATAAATAAAAAATATAAACAACTTCTTTTAAATAAAACCTCAATAGATATCCCACACTGCCAAGCCACCACCCCAAATCCAACACACATCAACAAAAAACCAATTAATTACCAATTTTTGTCGACAAACGAAACAATTTACTGATATAAAACAGTTTAGATAGTTGAGGATATACTTGAAATAATTAACAACTATTCACCGAAGTGGAGGTGGTTAGTGGTGGATATTTACCGAGCCGCGAAGCGGCTCGGTAAATATCCACCGCTAACCACCGACACTGAGGTGAATAGTTGTATTAGTATATACTAAAACAGTGAGATAATATACACCACCAAAAATTGATTTTAATTCATACGATTCCAACATTTCAACATTTTCCCGCGCTTAACGATCCAACGCGGCTCGGATCGCGGTAAGCGATTTTTTGTTGTAAAAACTGCCGTCTCGTTTTTTCGCTGACAGATAAAATTTCTGAAGACATTTTGTTTAGCTCTGGTGGCCACATTTCTTCAAATGGTGTTGCAAACTCTTTCTGTATTTGAAACCATTCTGTAAAAAATACCATTGAACTTTGATTTTCAAGTAAACAAGTGAGGTTACGCAAGATTAATTTGCATTTTTTAACAAATCCTTTTTCACTGGTTTTTATCGATAAACTCCCGGTTACCATTACCTTTAAACACAGCCAAACCAAATTTAGTCGCTTTCTCTGTGTTTTCAGGGACTACTTCGTTGTTATTTGAGTGATTTATTCGCTTGTCATGAATGCAAACCGGCACGCCACTTTTTCTCGAGTTGCTCGGAGGTAAATAGCAAAGGATATTCGGAGTTTGACTAGCCAATCAGAGCGCGCCTTCAACACTATCCGCTGTTTTAGTATATACTAATAGTCCTTATCCCTGTGTGTAATGAAAATTTTACTTGACCGTACACAATGCAAGGTTTCTTGTTCAAGTTATTTCATTCATTTCAGCCATTGGGGTTATATTTGTTGGTAGGGTTATTGGTTTATTTAAACCATTCAGGTACTTTGCATTGGCTGGGTTATTTGTGCTATCCATGCTGGTTGGATCATTTGAGCCAGATAAGTTATTTGTTACCTTTAGATTACTAGACACGCATTTGTATTACTTGACTCCTTTGTGCCTGTTTGATTATTTGTGCCAAATGGCTCCTATATGTTGTTTGGGTCATTTGTACCGGTTTATCTCATAAGCAGAAGTATCATATAGAGAGTTTGAGACATTTTTGGAGTGGCTATAATTAAGTTATTTGAGAATATCCATAATTGCCTGGCTATTGAAAGTTGGCAGGTTGGGAATTCTATATGGTTGCCCCTTTCGCCTGAGAAACATGTAGCACAAGACAAAAGTGAGTAAATGCCTTGTGATAACCAAAAATATTTATTATTTTCCCTAATACTTGTACATCCAACAATAAACAACCAACATTAAGGAAAATGTGCAATTAGACATAGGGTGATGGAAGCATAGAGAGATGCAAGTACAACTGTACACTATCATGATTTGAAAAGGGTTCCCTTCCCTCATTGACTTATCAGACCTACAAAGTAAAAACTTAACATTTCAACCCTTTAAGCCCAACAGTCTACTGCCACTGCTACTGATATTTTGAAGGGAAGGTTGAAGCTGAACACTTATTGGGCTCAAAGGTTAAGTTTTTTAGATGTTGCAAAATTTATACTGAACAGTCAGTCACCAAGGAGTAAGGTCTTGCCCTACATGCATGTGCAAATTTTGTTAAGACCAGGGTATCAAGTGAAAAGTTCCCAAAAGTAGAAAAGAATATCTTTAAAGACGCAATTTAACATCAAGTGAAACAGCTACAATGACTTTCTCTTTTCCATTTGGAGTTTTGAGATCATAGTACATCTCGCGCAGGCTCCTGCGGGCCAGGAATGATACCTACAACAGCTATGTTTTCTTCTTTGTTTCTCTCATCAGGAGGCAAGTTTAGAAAACTGAGATAAAGTACCCCTACACTGTAAACGGAATCTTTGTATGGCTGAAACCAGTCAAGGTTCAGCATACTTCCAAAAGTATTAAGGGCATTGAAAAAAGGGTGTCCTTCTGCATTCCTGAAGTTTTTCCAGATCCATCCATCATAAACATCCCCTAAGAGATCAGGATTGCGGGGTGACTTTTTGCATTCTTCACACTTCTCTGCAAACCCAGGTCGCTTCAAAAACTCTGGAAGTGTCTTCTTTACAGAATGATAGCAGAAAACTCTCTTCGCTTTTAAGATAACATCCCCATTTTTTGATGGTACGCTCTTAAAGAGAGAAGCCCCACAGGCTTTCCTTTGAGTTCTGCTCCTGTGATTTGGGAATTCTACAAATTTACAACGTTCTCCTTTCTTCCTCCCATTGGTAAGTGTACGTACACATTCCTCAGGTTTGTAGATTGATGAGCATTTATGACACACAATGAACTTTTTAAAGTCATCCCTATTTATCCCAAGACAGTTCCTTATCCTGAACAAAGAATACGGAAACAAGATTGCAGTTTCCTTAATTATTATTGATTGGGAGACTGTTGCCAAGAGGTTAATCAACTTTTTGAAGAAATCAAACAAAATGCTGATAGCTGAGTCAGATACATTTCGAAGTGTTTTCCAAGAGATGAAGAACATGATTACCAACTTCACAATTGCACTGCTTATGGGTGAAGATCCTCCGAGTAAAGACTCATTCTCAGTTGTCATGTCCTCATCATCTGTTGACATTACCATTTGTTCAAAATGCAATTTAGCATAATCACAACTATTTTTCCCTACAAAAAAAGGGAGCAACTGGTGTGGTTTGGACATGTCATTAACAATTCCAATTAAGTGTCCTACATTATGCGACACCGGGCTAACATTCAAAATGTCAGCTTTTTATACCATTACACTTTATGAACTTTTTTAATAAAACCAAATTATTTTCATATATTCCCAACCATGCAGCACCACAGTTTCCTCAGAAACTAACCCCCTCATCCATTTATATTACATCATAACAGAAGAAAATCTGGCTTTAAATGTATCAAATCCCACTTTAGTAGCTGTGTGTGAAGAAATTTATAATGAACTATCAATGATTAAAAGACTGACTTACAAATGAGTCTTCCACGGTGTCCAATGACTCTTCAGATGAATTGCAGTCATCTGGTGGCATGTCTACTGTAAATAATTAATCACATTGATAAGAAACAAATAAATAGATGGGAAAGAGTACCATATAACCCGAAACATTAATTATGCCTTCCACTTCTTTGTCTTTCACGACAAAACTTTAAAAAAAAATCTTCTAGTCTGAATGCATAATTAATGTATGGGGTTATATGGTTATAAAGCATAGATTATGAAAAAAACAAATATTTTCACAGTTTGTGTTTTGATAGGCGCGTGAGAGACTATAAATACAAACTAATGGTGTTCGCTTTACTGAACTATCAGTTTACGCGTCACCACGGCCTCCAAACAAACTGGACTGTATCCCGCAGCTGATAATAGGCTAGCAAAGTGTATGTGTGAGGCTTTTTCAATATTTGTATCAGTTTCTGAGAAAATCTCGTTGGAAGTTCGACAATGGTAAATCTTTCGTTAGTTGTCAAGCTCCGTGACGTCACGAGAGAAATATGTCAAATTTCGTAAAAGTCACACTCACTTTGTTGCGTTAATATCTGACGAACATTCTGGCTAATATTCATGAAGATCCAACAAATTTACCTACGCTACTAATTTGTTTAAGTCGAGGTAACCTACATGAATCAAAATTTTAGAGACATGTTTTCCTCGATTCAACGTTCGCTATTATTCAATCCATGAAATGGCCGCGCTTAAGTCTGTGACGTCAAATTACCATCAAAATTCTCGCACTAGCTTCGTAGCCAAGAAGTGGACGTCTTAAGGCCGGAAATACCACCCTAGAGTTGTTTGGTGCAGGACTGCGCACCTATTTCTTAATCCGACTGCCGAAACATCGCTACACAAGCCAAACGATATAGTTACGAAATAGCACATGGACAACATTCATACACTCACATTGCACAAACCTCCATCCTCAGAGTCTTTTTTTCATATATTCTGATCATTTTACCATAGATATTTTACTGCGAAGGATCGTTCTCATATACATAGATATTTTTGAAAGGAGTGTCTACGTAGATTGGGTACGAAAAATAATTGCCTTGGATGCCATTTTTACAATATGGAAAACACCTTTTAGCTTGCCATGTCTTTCATAAGTCGCCAAAGGGCGACTGTGGTTTAAGATCGTGTTTGTTTCGTTCGTTGTCACCTCGCGTTTTTACACCTCGACAAAATGCAGCGATTGAACTTTTCATGAGTTAAGTTTATTCCACTTTCCTTTTTATCTATTCAGCCATTCTATAAGACTCTTAATCCGCCATGTCAGATTTATACACAATTTGTTTCGCTGGAATAAAGTCTTAGCCTTCTTTCTAAAAATTGTATTAATGTAGCAATACGCTTCAATCACTGAATATCAATAGCTCTATATTGCTTTAGGTCTGTTAGTTTTAACATCCTGTGGTAAATCAATTTGCCCCAAAGATGTGCAAGAAGTTAATTTTTTGGTATAAGAACAGCAGATCACTAGGTAGGTACTATTTTGTTAAAACAAAGGTGGAAAGTGTATAGTACCAAAGTACGACTAAGCTCTCAAGCTTAAGGATTTAAACCCTTCCAAGTGAGGCAACGGCGAGTCTCCTAACCCATAGATTTGACTGTGAGTTTGCGATCAAGCGCGGGTTACTTAATATTCATTTCAATTTTGATCTCTTGTTTAGAAGTACGTTAGAAGTCGGTTTCAAAGGCTTCAGAATCACAACAATGTTGAACCTTTATTACTAACAAATGTGACCACAAAAAAGATTTTCCTGCGAAGGGTTTTAAGTATGATTGAGACTTTGGTTTGCTTTCGTATTGGTTGTGATTATTGTTGTTGAACCAGCGTATCCAGAAAAGGATTTTTTTCTATTGACAATGTACTCAAGTTGGTTTTTATATGTTCTTGCTTTGATAGCCAGAGCAGTTGTGTCAGTCGAAGCACTATATTCATAATTTGTTATGAAATTTACAGTAGGTATGAAAATAAAGGGTTTTGCTAATAAAATACGCCGTTGGAGTTCCAGGACATGGAAGTTTCTTTTGTTTGTTATTTTTTCTAAGTTGATAATCTCTTGTAGACACCCACTACTGAGTTTTTATTACATGTATTTCGTTGTAAATACAAAATTTGTTATTTTATTTTATCCTATCACAGCAATCTTAACATCATACGCAACCAATAAGACGATGATACGTTTCACGGCCGGCCTGCTTGCAAAATAAAACTGTTATCTTTACTCGAGACTGGCTATTAGTCTTTGAAAGATTTTTTTGATCAGCCAAGGACCAGAGGTTGTTATTTACAATCTTTTTTTTTTCTAATTAACAGACTTTTAATCCATAATCAGTGAGTAAAACTATAGATTTTACTTAATTTTAACATTTCATCTGTCATTTTGTGATAGATTTGAGTATTGAACACTACAGATTGACCAAGATCATTTCAGGTAAGTAATCAACGTCTAGCATTTTACTTTTGTAACCAGTATTTATACGCACGCACGCACGGACTATGTTTTCAGTCGTCAATCATTCGCATTTCTTGCTCTATAGAGGCAAAATAATCTGGTCATTTTATCCACCGTTTATATCTCCAGGTAAAGCAACTACGAAGTAAGTAATTAAGAGCTCTGCAATATTTGGGAGGATTTCTATTTTCAGTTGGATTGCAAAGCACTTAACGATCAGTTTAAGTCCTGTTAGTTTGCAGTGCACTTTGGCTTTTTCAGTCCACAGTAACTTCGAGAGTATACAATTGAAAAAAAGAAATTAAAGCAACGAATTCTTAAATTTTCGTCTTTTTCATCTCTTTCGTTTTTCTTGTACATTCCATAACGTGTTTTTCGATTTGATTCGGACGCAATTGGTTCCTCTCAAACTGGAAAAATAAGATAATCAAATAGCCAAATGAGTTTTAGATATTTCTTTTTCGGACAACTCGAGCGATTTCTCAATGTCTAGCGAAACAGATGAGAAATGTTCTGCTTCATGAGAACATAAAATAGAGCTCTTAAATCAACAAGTATATTCTTCATAAGGGACCATTAGCTTTGACACAACTGTTTACTCTTTACTGTTCCTTGGGAGTACCCATATAGCTCAGAAGTACTCTCTTATCAAAGAAGAAAAATTTGTTCAATAGTCTCGAGGTTTTTATCATCGATGTTCACCCGTTGCGCTAATATAATCATACCCTTCCGAGAAAAAATAACTGATCCCATTATTTTCTCCCGTGCCATGCATATTATTCCAATTTTTTGGACAGGGAAAGGCTAATGAATTAAAATAAGCGAGGATGCTCTATGAATTTCCACAAAAACAACTTTGATACTCTCCTTAAAATACCTTAAGCTCAAACGCTCAAACATCAGAATAGTCCTCACTCCCTTTTTTTTTTTGTGCATCATTACAACAAAGCACAACTTCTTATTTAAAGGTTACTAAGGAACGGTTTTCACGTCTCACAAGCACGCTACTTATAAACAATAAAGCATGAAGAAAGGACAATTATTTATTAATTCCTACCGTGAACTCTTCGCTTTATGCAACTCCGACAAGCCAAATATCAAAACTGGACCAAGGAGATAAATTCTAAAAAATAAAATCACCATGCAAAATTTACTGTTTTGCTCATCTCTGCGAGGTTGAACAAGCGGGGAGAACTCTCAGCAGCATTGCTTTGAATTGTGCCAGTTTAAAAATACCAACATGCACACACATTCCACAGAATGATTTAATCCTTCGCGTACCAATATGGCATCAAAAAATTGACTTGATGATCATCGAGAAAAAAAGATTTTCCTATTTGTAAGAGGCTTATTTACCCACATAATCCCCAATAACCTGTTATAATTCCATTTTAACTCCACGTGCCTTAACTCCTCACATGCCTTTGTTAGCCTATCAGTTATCTGCTCAGTGATACAGTTCAGTTTGTTTGGAGGTCCATGGTAACGCGTAAGCTGGTAATTCAGTAAAGTAAACACCGTTAGTTCTCACGTGCCTATCAAAGACAAAAAATGTGCCGAAAAAATTACGTTGATAACTTGCACTCATTGCAAAAAAGTATACATTGGCAAAACGGAAAGACGACTAGGTGCCGAACAGATTCCGAGAACACCTTCGCGACGTAAAAAGGGAATGACAAAGACGCATTAAAACCAGTCAGGGTAGACTCTTTACGGTGACCAATATACATTATCGAAATTATAATTACCTATCTACAAGGATAACCATCTTCTTTAAAGATGACTGTGAACCCCTTAAAGCCCCAATTCTGAAAAGGCACTTCATTATCCTGTACTGAAACTTGATTTAGTATAGTCGTAATTGCCGAAAACCGTTCTTACGCACTTAGTCCAGACATATACCACCAGTGATGAGTTCTTTAGTTCCCTTTTTATTCATTCAAGTCCACATTACACAAAGAAACTTTGCTACCAGCTGATGTTAAGCATGAAGGCTGTGATATCAGTCTACGTTCCCTTTTCCCTGTAAATATTTGGTTTATCTGATGATAAAGTTTAGCCGTAAGCGTGTAATATGCTTCAGTTTTAGCTGCCCATCATCCTCTAATCACTGCCACAATATCGGAGTTGGCAAGCGGGTGGCTTAACCAGTTTGTAGACAAAGAACGAGTCACAGTTTCGTACTTCAATATCAGCCGACCAGTTACAATTGTTGTTCGACCAGTTGAAACAGACTTTTCTGTTTACCTAAACCGAAAAACAATGACCAAAAATTAGAGTTATAAATAGATAAGGAAAAGTATATTCATCACAAATACAGTCATATTAGAATTAAGATAAATGTTATGCTGTGAATAGAGAATGTGTACAAAGGCATAAAGCCTGTGTTCTCACTGGTACGCAACTGTATAAAAGGAATGATTTTGTTTGGCAGCCATTTCGAAAAAGTTCTTATTTGCCTTTGAAGAAGTTGTTTTGTGAATTTTCTTCGGTAGTGCACGACTGATTAAAATGTGTCGCGTGATCGAATGTGCCCAACTAAACCTGGAGATTATCTGATGATATTCCCCACAGTGATGTTTTCCATTTTTCAAACATTGCTTGTAATGAAAGTCTTCCTTTAACAATTTATTTTAGCGGGAAAGCGTTTCGCCGTTGGTTCGATGGAAGTGATAAATTTATTTTTTAATAAAGTGGCTGTGGAAGTCAACAGTCATTTTCGATATGTGATGGTTTTGTTCCGCGCACAGCAAAGAAGAATAAAGAGAAAGAAAGAAGAATAAAGAGAAAGAAAGAATAAATGCGATCTTTTGGATTAGAAATGTGCAGGTATATTTTTCCTTCGGCATCGTCCGTTATCCGAAGCTGACAGCTTTCCGAAAGCTTCGCCGTCTCCAAAAATACTCGTTTCTCGGGACAAATAATGTCCGCGGACATACATCCGAGAATATGATTTCGCGCCGAACGGAGGCTAATGTTTATTTCCCTAAAAATTTCAGAAAAAAATTGTTCTTGTTAGAAGTGTGAGCAGTGCACCTTTCCTTCGGCAACAGATGGATGTGCTCCATTGAGCCATCCTGGCGCATGTGTGCCACACATGTTTTTATTCGGTGATGACTCTGGCATCTTTGAGCCTGCGGCTCCGGTGAAGCGGTACCACGCACCTTCCTCGGGCATGTCGTTGTCACATGCTGCATTGCCTACACCGTAAGTATTCTTTCTGTCAGCGCTGTCCAGGACTTTGTAGCCTTTACACTCTAATTTTGCAAAATGGCAAAAACAAACAAAGATAAAAAATATACACTTTTTAGTTAAAACAGTTAAGAACACTCAGCACGCACTTCAACATAACTGAGGCTTAACATATCCAGGATGAATTTATTTTGTGATTGAAAACATTTTTTGTTTCCTTGTTAAAGGACGGTCGTTTGTAAAATGAAAAGCTTAACTTTTTCCACTTCAATTTAAACCTGGCGAGAAATTTTCTCAAAATTTGCCATTTTATTATAATGTCGTTATGGTTTTACACTTAAGTCCGCGAAATCTGTGACAGGCGAAGACGTTTTTTCAGTTCTGTCGAAAAGACAATTATGTTCGTTAGATGTTTAGACGCATATCAATCATGCTTGGGTGGAGAAAAAGGATATGGAATCCTTAGTAACCGTGAAGTATTAACTAGCATTTTGTTTGTAAGAGATGGAGATACCTTTGCGGGAGTCTGCGATGACCAATGTAGTGATGGCTCAAAATTGATGAAAGTTAAGAGACAATCAGCGAAACCTGTTTTAGGCCAGTAGTTGTTTTGCATAATTTAAGATAGACAAGGAATCCACAACTTCGCGACTTATAAATTTAACATGACAAACCTGACGGTTTGAGGTAGTGACTTAAAATTAAATGTGCTGAAGGGGAACGAAAATTGTTTGGAGTTAACGGGAAGCTTTAGTTATCAAAGGTTCCGCACGAACTACAGGGAGTGACGACAAAATTGTGCTATGAATAACAAAACTCCTAGAGTTCGATTTTAGTTGAAGTTCACGCGGCATTTGAGTTAGTGAGGGTGCGAGTCACCTTGGACCTTCGTAAGCGTTCGGAAACTACTAGCAATATACCTGCAGCCAGTGGAGGGGGGGTTGTCGGTGGTGGTTTCTTCAGCTCTTCAATCTCTCCCTCCACAGCAGTGAGCCGCTGTTTCAGTTGTTCGATCAGCGAGCAAGCTAAAAATGAATAACGAAAATGGTCTGATAATCGCTTTAGTGAATAAAAGGGCAACTGAAATAACCGCGTACTTTTTCTCAACTTTTAATAGACTGCATAGAGGTCTAACTAAACATCAATTTGAGGGCAACTTTTCCCTAATTAGAGTGAAAAGTTTTTTCTTAATTATTCAATTTTATTTCTAAATCCGCGTTGTCGAAAAGAATTGAAGAAATCCATCCCAGTCACTATTTCTTTAAGAAGATTCTTTCTTCAGCTACAGTAGGAGTTTATATAATTAGGAGTTATTCACTGATGAATTTTACCTTTGCACTCCTTTAGTTCTTCCATGCTTTCCTCCAGCTCCTTCACTCTGTCCGATAGTTTCTTGAATTTTCCTCCTCCTTTCCCTCCAAATACAGGTTTTGCCTCCTCCATCAGAGTAACCAACAACAGGCAGGCCAGAAATGCAGGAATTCGTCGGTTTGACATTCCTGCTGGGTAAATTATGAGAAAAAGTGCAACATGTACGGTATTATCTTCCGCCCTCGCTACAAAATTGGTTGGACGTCTCGGATTATTTTAACGTATATTTACCAATTATATTTTTCATTTCTTGCCCACCTGGGGGTAAAGAATGGGAATATAATTTTAACCCTTGTGAGCTTTTATCCCCTCAACAGCCGCAAAGTACATTTTCAGATCGTGCACCTTTCTCTCTGTATTTTTTAGCCCTTTTTTCAAAAAAAAGAAGATCCTCACTTTTTTCGTTTTTACTATTGTTCCGAAATTGATACTCGTGTACGTGGAGTTAAAATGGAATTATAACAGGTTATTGGGGATTATGTGGGTAAATAAGCCTCTTACAAATAGGAAAATCTTTTTTTCTCGATGATCATCAAGTCAATTTTTTGATGCCATATTGGTACGCGAAGGATTAAATCATTCTGTGGAATGTGTGTGCATGTTGGTATTTTTAAACTGGCACAATTCAAAGCAATGCTGCTGAGAGTTCTCCCCGCTTGTTCAACCTCGCAGAGATGAGCAAAACAGTAAATTTTGCATGGTGATTTTATTTTTTAGAATTTATCTCCTTGGTCCAGTTTTGATATTTGGCTTGTCGGAGTTGCATAAAGCGAAGAGTTCACGGTAGGAATTAATAAATAATTGTCCTTTCTTCATGCTTTATTGTTTATAAGTAGCGTGCTTGTGAGACGTGAAAACCGTTCCTTAGTAACCTTTAAATAAGAAGTTGTGCTTTGTTGTAATGATGCACAAAAAAAAAAAGGGAGTGAGGACTATTCTGATGTTTGAGCGTTTGAGCTTAAGGTATTTTAAGGAGAGTATCAAAGTTGTTTTTGTGGAAATTCATAGAGCATCCTCGCTTATTTTAATTCATTAGCCTTTCCCTGTCCAAAAAATTGGAATAATATGCATGGCACGGGAGAAAATAATGGGATCAGTTATTTTTTCTCGGAAGGGTATGATTATATTAGCGCAACGGGTGAACATCGATGATAAAAACCTCGAGACTATTGAACAAATTTTTCTTCTTTGATAAGAGAGTACTTCTGAGCTATATGGGTACTCCCAAGGAACAGTAAAGAGTAAACAGTTGTGTCAAAGCTAATGGTCCCTTATGAAGAATATACTTGTTGATTTAAGAGCTCTATTTTATGTTCTCATGAAGCAGAACATTTCTCATCTGTTTCGCTAGACATTGAGAAATCGCTCGAGTTGTCCGAAAAAGAAATATCTAAAACTCATTTGGCTATTTGATTATCTTATTTTTCCAGTTTGAGAGGAACCAATTGCGTCCGAATCAAATCGAAAAACACGTTATGGAATGTACAAGAAAAACGAAAGAGATGAAAAAGACGAAAATTTAAGAATTCGTTGCTTTAATTTCTTTTTTTCAATTGTATACTCTCGAAGTTACTGTGGACTGAAAAAGCCAAAGTGCACTGCAAACTAACAGGACTTAAACTGATCGTTAAGTGCTTTGCAATCCAACTGAAAATAGAAATCCTCCCAAATATTGCAGAGCTCTTAATTACTTACTTCGTAGTTGCTTTACCTGGAGATATAAACGGTGGATAAAATGACCAGATTATTTTGCCTCTATAGAGCAAGAAATGCGAATGATTGACGACTGAAAACATAGTCCGTGCGTGCGTGCGTATAAATACTGGTTACAAAAGTAAAATGCTAGACGTTGATTACCTACCTGAAATGATCTTGGTCAATCTGTAGTGTTCAATACTCAAATCTATCACAAAATGACAGATGAAATGTTAAAATTAAGTAAAATCTATAGTTTTACTCACTGATTATGGATTAAAAGTCTGTTAATTAGAAAAAAAAAAGATTGTAAATAACAACCTCTGGTCCTTGGCTGATCAAAAAAATCTTTCAAAGACTAATAGCCAGTCTCGAGTAAAGATAACAGTTTTATTTTGCAAGCAGGCCGGCCGTGAAACGTATCATCGTCTTATTGGTTGCGTATGATGTTAAGATTGCTGTGATAGGATAAAATAAAATAACAAATTTTGTATTTACAACGAAATACATGTAATAAAAACTCAGTAGTGGGTGTCTACAAGAGATTATCAACTTAGAAAAAATAACAAACAAAAGAAACTTCCATGTCCTGGAACTCCAACGGCGTATTTTATTAGCAAAACCCTTTATTTTCATACCTACTGTAAATTTCATAACAAATTATGAATATAGTGCTTCGACTGACACAACTGCTCTGGCTATCAAAGCAAGAACATATAAAAACCAACTTGAGTACATTGTCAATAGAAAAAAATCCTTTTCTGGATACGCTGGTTCAACAACAATAATCACAACCAATACGAAAGCAAACCAAAGTCTCAATCATACTTAAAACCCTTCGCAGGAAAATCTTTTTTGTGGTCACATTTGTTAGTAATAAAGGTTCAACATTGTTGTGATTCTGAAGCCTTTGAAACCGACTTCTAACGTACTTCTAAACAAGAGATCAAAACTGAAATGAAAATTAAGTAACCCGCGCTTGATCGCTAACTCACAGTCAAATCTATGGGTCAGGAGACTCACCATTGCCTCACTTGGAAGGGTTTAAATCCTTTAGCTTGAGAGCTTAGTCGTACTTTGGTACTATACACTTTCCACCTTTGTTTTAACAAAATAGTACCTACCTAGTGATCTGCTGTTCTTATACCGAAAAATTAACTTCTTGCACATCTTTGGGGCAAATTGATTTACCACAGGATGTTAAAACTAACAGACCTAAAGCAATATAGAGCTATTGATATTCATTGATTGAAGCGTATTGCTACATTAATACAATTTTTAGAAAGAAATCTAAGACTTTATTCCAGCGAAACAAATTGTGTATAAGTCTTACATGGCGGATAAAGAGTCTTATAGAATGGCTGAATAGATAAAAAGGAAAGTGGAATAAACTTAACTTATGAAAAGTTCAACCGCTGCATTTTCTCGAGGTGTAAAAGCGCGAGGTGACAACGAACGAAACAAACACGATCTTAAACAACAGTCGCCCTTTGGCGACTTCTGGAAGACATGGCAAGCTAAAAGGTGTTTTCCATATTGTAAAAATGGCATCCAAGGCAATTATTTTTCGTACCCAATCTACGTAGACACTCCTTTCAAAATTATCTATGGTAAAATGATCAGAATATATGAAAAAAAAGACTCTGTGGGTGGAGGTTTGTGCGATGTGAGTGTATGAATGTTGTCCCTGTGCTATTTCGTTACTATATCGTTTGGCTTGTGTAGCGATGTTTCGGCAGTCGGATTAAGAAATAGGTGCGCAGTCCTGTACCAAACAACTCTAGGGTGGTATTTCCGGCCTTAAGACGTCCACTTCTTGGCTACGAAGCTAGTGCGAGAATTTTGATGGTAATTTGACGTCACAGACTTAAGCGCGGCCATTTCATGGATTGAATAATAGCGAACGTTGAATCGAGGAAAACATGTCTTAAAATTTTGATTCATTTAGGTTACCTCGACTTAAACAAATTAGTAGCGTATGTAAATTTGTTGGATCTTCATGAATATTAGCCAGAATGTTCGTCAGATATTAATGCAACAAAGTGAGTGTGACTTTTACGAAATTTGACATATTTCTCTCGTGACGTCACGGAGCTTGACAACTAACGAAATATTTACCATTGTCGAACTTCCAACGAGATTTTCTCAGAACCTGATACAAATATTGAAAAAGCCTCACACATACACTTTGCTACCCTATTATCAGCTGCGGGATACAGTCTAGTTTGTTTGGAGGTCGTGGTGACGCGTAAACTGATAGTTCAGTAAAGCGAACACCGTTAGTTTGTGTTAATAGTCTCTCACGCGCCTATCAAAACACAAACTGTGAAAATATTTTTTTCTTTCATAATCTATGCTTTATAACATTTACAGTGATGTATAGTTTTCTATCGTTTCTTTAAAAGTAACGCGTGTAGAACGAATTTTCCGGAAGGCTCCTTATTTCGTTCACAGTGACCTTAAGTCGTTTTTTATAGAGCCGAGCACTTTTATTTCATACTTGCTCCAGATAAAAGGTCGAAGAGACAACCTATCTATAAGGATAACGTCATCTACAAAAACGAATGTGAACTTCTGAACCCGTTATTCTGAAAAGACACCTCATTATCCTGAACTGTAACTTGATTATGTATGGTCGTAATCGCCGAAAACCGTTCTTACACACTTTGTCCAGCCATATACCACCACTAACGACTTCTTTATTTCCCTTTTTGTTCATCCAGTTCCACATTACAGAAAGAAACTCTGCTGGCTGCTGATATCAAGCACAAAGGTCGATATCAGTCTGCGTCCCCTTTCCCCTGTGAATTTCTAGTATATCTGATTGTAAGGTTTAGCCGTACGCGTGTAACATGATGCTTCGGTGTTAGCTGCCCATCATTCTCCAGTCACTACCACAAAATCCGGCGGAGTTGGCAAGCGGGCGGTTTAACCAGTTTGTAGACAAAGAAAGAGCCGCAGTTTCGTACTTCAATATCAGCTGTCCAGTGACAACTTCCTTCATTAAAGTTGAGGCAAACTTGCCTTTTTACCTAAACCGAAAAAAAAAAAAAATAAATAAAATGAGAGTTGAATTATAAATGTAGTCTTGTGTTAGAATCAAGATATATGTTATGCTAAGAATAGAGATGATGTTGTAATCGTAAATAAAATTTTCTGCAAAAGCCGATTGAAAACGCTCAATTTTTTTTTTCTGGCTTAAAGCCTGTGTTCTCACTGTTGCTTAATTGTACAAAAAAGAGCTCTTTTTGGCAGCCCTTTTGAAAACTTCTAGTTCTGCCTTTGAAGAAGTTGTGTGTTGTGAACTTTCTTCGGTAAATATCTATGCTTACAAATATTTTCGCCAGCGCGTGATTGTTTAAATTGTGCCGTTCACGTGATCGAATATGCCCAGCTAGATCTGGAGATTATCAGGTGATATTCTCCAGTTTTCAAATGTATTTTCCTTCAGAAGTTAGTGAGAGCATGCGTGCCTTCATGCTAACACGTTTTGTGTTAGCACGTGGAGTCTCCTGAGACTCAAGTTGAGTATATTAAGGATTATCTTCCTTGATATATTCATCAAGTGTGACACTACTCGGCGGTGCTTCAGTTCATATTTTCGGCTTATTTTATTGCAACGATGTGCCCTCGAGCCCAAAATCTCCACAAAGCCATAAGTCTTTGGAGACGGAGGAAGTTTTCGAGCGGTTTAAATCCTACCTAGATCAAAAGGTCGAAAGCTTTGCATCAGGTTTAGTCTCCCAAACAAGCAGCGGAACTCAGAAGTTAGAAAAAGCGGATGAAGCGGGAAAGTTGAAATTCCAAGGTAACAAGGACCAGTTCCTTTTTAATTCTGAACTGCAAGGGACTCTGGACGATACCGCCAATTTCTCGGCTGCGCGGGACGTCGAGAAAGCCGGCGAGAAGGTGGAAGAACTGAAGAAAAGTTTACGCCATCGTCAAAAGATTATCAAACTTGCTGATAAGAGCGAGGCCGGTTGGCTGGCTGTTAAAGAATACCAAACCGAGGAGCTCGCAAACGACTCAGAGGACGAGAAGAGGATCAAAAAATCGCAAGAAAGAGCTCTAAAGCAGAAAAAACAAAATGCCTTTAAAAGAACCGAGAAAGCCAAGAATTCGTCTAACGCTCCTAATTCTCGCTCTGGCGACGAAAGGAGACTTTTTCGAGATATGCTTATTGCCCTTTCTTTGATTTTCAGCGTGGCAGGCAAGTGCTCTCACTCTGCCTGCCTTATAGTTTGTGTCTATTTGACTGCGTCAGCGTCCTGGAGAAGGAAAATATTTTTCCAGCGGACGAACGTAGTGAGGGAGTAGGAAAACATTGTTTCCAATAGCATGAAAGTCTTCTTTCAAAAGTTTATTTTAGGGGGAGAACGTTTCGCTGTTGTTTCAGTAGAAGGGATAGATTCGTTTGTTAATAAAGTCGAGGTGGAAGTCAACATCCATTTTTTATATGTGATGGTTTTTTTCCACGCACAGAACTAAAGAACAAAGAGAAAGAGAGAATAAATGCATTCATTTGGATTAGAAATGTGCAGGTATATTTTTCCTTCGGCATCATCCGTTATCCAAAGTTCACAGCTTTCCTAAAGCCCCGCTCTCCGAAAATCAAGTCCGCGGACAAACATCCGAGGATCATAGTTTCGTGCCAAACGGAGGCTTATGTTTATTCCTATATATAATTCAGAAAAAAAATTTTCTGCAAGAATTGTGACTAGTGCACCTTTCCATCAGCAACAAATGAATGTGCCCCATTCAGCCACCCTGTCGCATGCGTGTTACACATTTCCATTTTTAGTGGTGACTCATTCTAACATCTTTGATCCTGCGGCTCCGGTGAAGCGGTACCACGCACCTTCCTCGGGCATGTCGCTGTCCCATACTGGGTCGCCCACTGGACTGAGTTTCTTTCTCTCATAGGTAATCTTTCTGTCAGCGCTGTTCAGAACTTAGTGGACTTCACACTCTAGTTTTGCGAAGAAACAAAGCTAGCGATAGTGTACATCTAATAAAATGGCGGAAATCCTTTTTAAAAAGAAATAACAATAACCTCAACTTTTTACTTCAAACTCTGAAGACCTCTCGGCACGCATTTCAACATGTTTGAAGTTCAAAGTACCCTAGATTAATTCATTTGTCTTTGAAAACATTTTTGTGCCCCTGTCAAAGGATGGTCGATAGCAAAATGAAAGCTTAACCCTTCTTCTAACCTGTGCAAAAAACGGCGTCGCTTATCAAATTTTACCATTTTATCACAATGTCGTTATGATTTTACACTTGAGTTCGAGAAAATTTGTCACATGCGGAGAATTTTTTCAGTTCTGTAGCAAGGAAAATTATGTTCGAAAGACTTTTAGACACATGAATCATGTATGGTGAAGAAAGGGATTTGGAATGCTTGGTAAACGTCGAGTACTGACCAGCATTTCGTTGGTTGGGGGTGGAGATGCCTCTGTGAAGGTCTGCGATGACCAACTTATGAAAATTGGGAGAGAAGATCAGTCAATAATTGTTTTGCGTAATTTAAAATGGATAAGGAATCCACTTCTTTGCCGTGATTTTAAAATGTCAAACATGGTTTGACGTATTGACGTGAAGAAAATGTCCTGACGGTGAACGAAAATTGTTTGGATTCAGCTGGAAGCCTTAGTCATCAAGGGTTCACGAGTTACAGGGGGTGAAAATTAAAAAAAAAAATAATGAAATGAATGACAACAACCTGGAATTTGTTTTGGTTCATGTTTAAGCAGCATTTGAGTTAGGGACGGCTCGAGTCATCTTTTGGTCTGGTCGCAACGAGTCCGGATAATCGAGGTTCGACTGTAATATCGTCTGAGGATTTTCGCGTTGTTTCCTAGTTTTTGCATTTTTTGAAAACGTTATTTTGCTTCCCATTATGATGGAAACCAATTCAAGATCATTCAAGTTACGGCATCAGTTTAGCCTAAAATAAGGTTTGGTTTTAAAGTATACTTTCAACTCGCAAAAAGAAGTCTCTTAGCTTGGATGTCCCCAAGCCCAAACGGCGTATTTTGGCATGGTGGCAAAACCTTTCATTTTCATACTTATTGTCGAGTTTCATAACAGATTATTCATTGAAACTTGATATTTTTACATATTTCAACACGATAAAAACTGAGGGGGCTCTTAATACCCCATATTTTGTCCCCACCCTCCCCCCATACTTATTACTTTAATTGTGCTTCCAATTGTGTCGGTTGTATCTTCAGATGAAGCCCTTTTCGAAATTGAACAGACATGGGGTATTAGAGTTACACTACTTTCTGCAAATATGAAATATCTTCTTAGGTTATATTTAATTACCAACCCGGGTGGTGAAAAGCGCGAAGGCGAAGGCACAAATCAAGACTCTCTTTTCCCTTCCTTCTAATGTACAAGCTAGAGCAGGCTAGGACAAAACACTGACCCCTTCTCACCCCCCACTGACCCCTCTTACTGACCCCGTCTTAAATTCACTGGCAATCATGAATTGAAGCTAACGATAACAACCTAACGATACAAAATTACGATCTGATAATACACTCACATCGTAAATTCCAAAATGGCGGAAGATGGTGGATCTGTTTAATGCCTATTGTCTGCCATCGTCCAAACTCGTTTTACCACAATTGTTGGTCCTCCTACACTCATAAACGAGTGGCAAATGTGTCGAAACATTGTGTACTGCGTTGTAGACGTTTCCACCGAAAAGGATTGCTTTTCTTCAACCAAAGCGTGAGAAACCGGAAGCTTGAAGTCTTCAACCTCGTCCCCACGGTATTTTCGTTTTCCAATTTGGCGATGGCTTTTCCTTCGTTTGTTAAAAATTGAGTAAATGGTCGTGAATAATGGACTTACAGGGTAACCTTCTTCAAGTATGCCGTGAATTGGTGAAGGCTCTACTCGCAGATGAGTCCCTGTCTTTATAGACTGCAGAACAGACGTTATTTGTTTCCCAAGCGACGGGGTTTGGCTGACCTAGTCGAAAAGTAGCTCTAATGGTAGTTATACATTTAAATTCCTTTCCAGTGAATTTAAGAGGGGGTCAGTAGGGGGTAAGTTGACCCGGGGTCAGTGTTTTGTCCTAGCCCAGCTAGAGCAGCGATACAGGCCATCTCGCACGCAGTGAGCAAATACTAGAGAGATTTAGCACTGCCTTTACGTGAAACGTGAACAGCAAGAGTGACCACGTGACCTTGTTTTTCCCACAATTTTTTTTACGTTTGCCGGTTACACTTTGCCTTTTGCCCTCTACGTAAAAGCAACCTGTCTCGCTTTTACCGTGACGTAAGATTTTCTTCAGTTTTTCTCTCATAGATTAGAAGTTAACTGTCGGGTAAAAGGGCACCAAAACTATACCTTGTAAGTCGTACAAGGAAGCCTTTAAATCCACCATGACGTGAGCTGACGCGAAGCTAAAGCAGCAAGTTTCACGCTCTTTTACGTGAAACGTAAGCTGGCGTTTGCCATTTCACGTAAACGCGGTACTAAATCTCTATTAATGAGCGGTAGTCCTGTAACTTCCACTCTGGAAGACCATATAGCCAAGCCCCTGATAAGTATAACTGCTCTGGCTATCAAAGTAAAAACGTGTGAAACCAAGTACATTGTCAATACAAAACGAAAATCATTTTATGGCTACGCTGGTTCAACAGCAGCAATCACAATCAGTACGAAAGCAAAACGAAGTGGAAGTCTCAGTCATACTTAAAACCCTTCACGATGAAATCTCTATTGTGGTCACATTTGTCTGAATTAATGAAGCCTTTGAAACTTACTTCTAAACAAGAGATCAAAATTGCAATGAAAGAAAGAAACTGCCTGACGGCTAAATCACAGACAAACCCATGGGTCGTTAGACTCGTCGTTACTTCAAATAGAAGAGTTACCCTTAGTCGTACTTTGATACAATACACTTTCCATGAGCATCATGGGCAAAGATTGGGCTTTTGGTATTTGGAGGTAGGGGCCACGGTCCAGATGTCTTTTCAGCCTCCTTGGAGATCTCAAGCACCCTTTTCATCAACTTTTGGAATTCTGTACGACCTAACCGCCTCCCAGCTAGTTCAATAGATAGAGCGCTGGACTTTTGTGCGGGAGGTCGAGGGTTCGAGCACCCGGACGGACCAACACTCAAGGTCTTACAACAAGTGAAAAGATTATGCTACCTTTCTACAACGTCAAGAAATGGTTAGATATTCTAGTCTTTTCGGATAGGGACGAATAAATGGAGGTCACGTCTCCTGCAGGGTTAGGGGTAGGAGACGTTAATTTCCCGCGTACGAGATCACTGTGTGATGGATGTCCTCCCCTGGGGTGGTTGCTGGGTAGGAATTGGCCCTGAAAAGCCCCCGTGGGGAGTGGTCAATTTATATAGGTATGTATGTAGGTATGTATGTATGTATGTATGTATGTATGTATGTATGTATGTATGTACCTTTGCAACTGCATTTGTCTTGCACTTGGGCCAGTTTTATTGTCCACGTACTCACCCATGGTCTTCAGGTTTTTTGAACGGGCATCTATCTTTGAAAGCGGGGCAATTTACAGTGATGCCTTTGAGCTCATCAATCAAGCCTTTATATGGGCATACAGCTGTACCAAATACTGGTCAATTTATGGTGATGTCATCGAGCGTCAAAGAAAGAGGATGACCGCGAAATAAAACGAAGTTATGAAGTTCAGCATATTGGCCAAGCTCTGATAAATAGCCTGTTACAAGCGATCATCAGGGAAACGAGGCTTGGAATAGGCCAGTCACTCGTAAGCCTATCGCTTTCTTCTGACTTAAAATACATCGCTCTGCAGGATGGTTCTTATTTCATGATTTAAAGTGAAAAGGTCAAAATAGCGGTATTTCATTAGCAGTTGCCTATAATTGAGAAATTCAAAAAGCTATCCTCTTGGTTTGAAAGGTCTTAAGATACGAACTTTGTGTTTCGAAATAATATCTTGCCGAGAAGTTTTTCTGTTTGATGTCTCTCTGATAGTAGACTTGGACATCAAACAATGGAAAAAACCGTGGACAAGATCGATCGAGCCTGAGAGAGACACTTCACGAAAATCTCAAGAAAGAGGAGGGGAAACTTAGAGTGGTCTGAGAGGAAAACAGAGCGCGAGGCGAGGCAAATCAGGAACAACTGAGGAACACTGAGATCAGGTGGAGGCTGCGGAAAGGACTGTCACTCTCCATTGATCTACGCAGTCATCTTCGACGCTGTTCCAGCGCTACCTGAACTAGTAGCGCAGATCCATGGCTACTTGTGACCAACGGATGCCATACTATTATTATTTCGTATAATTTACCCACCATAGTGTACGCAGGCGTTAAAATTGGCTCTTCTTTAGTGTCTATGGCAAACAGGCAGCCACCTGGAGTCAGTACCGTGCTCTAGTGCTTTTCCTTACTGAGGAAGACGACAGCCTTTATAAACTCGATCCATTGAGCTTCACTTTTGCACTGGTCACGCATTTGACCCATCTTGTCTACAATCTCACCAACGGTCTGACATTGTTTGAAAGGGCAGCCATTTGCAAAAGGGGGACATTTGACACAAATGCCTTTGTTTTCTTCGGTAAGTATAGCGTATGCTGCCACCAGCAAATGCAGGACAATGCTTCGAAATGTAATCTACGGTGACGTCAGACTTCTGAAAATAAATAATTTACCCACCATAGTGTACGCAGGCGTTAAAATTGGCTCTTCTTTAGTGTCCATGGCAAACGGGCAGCCACCTGGAGTCAGTTCCGTGCTCTAGTGCTTTTCCTTACTGAGGAAGACGACAGCCTGCCTCAGGAAGCAACTTATAGAATTTTTCGACCGCAACGAGACATCCAACCTTCACACATCAATAACGAACTTTGAAGGTTGAAATGTCGGCAACAAAACTTATTTTAAATAAAGTTATGATTCTCGCCGGTACGGCTGCAATTTTAGCTGTGAAATGTTCACCAGGCAACCGTGGACGATACTCCTACTCTTGTACGTTGGATCAGCGATGATCTGATCGGCCCAAAATAACGAATATGAAATATAAATATAGAGGCAAGACCGATACAACGTAGATAAGTAAATTTTAAGACGGAGCACTATATTTCGGCTGGCCAAACCAGCCTTCTTCAGGTGCAGTGGGAATTAACAGAGAATTGGGGTGACGCTTCATAGATAGCTGTATGATGTAACAGCGGAAATATGTAAAACTAATTCGATTGACAATGAGATAACAATAAAAATAGAAATAGTGAGCAAAAATAGAAATGAAATAAGGTAAATTGGAAACTATAACTAGAAACTAATACATTTCTTCGCGAGCGTTAAGGCCATCTGGATAAATAGTGTTGCCTCTTGAAATTAAAAAAGCTTCCCTGGCCTTGCGTATCGAGTCTCTCTTGGAAAACACTTTTTCGATGGCGATTAGCTCCATGTCGGGAGCAGAGTGGTTAGGAGAGGAAATGAAGTGTTCTGCCGCTGTAGTAGGTTTAGATTTAGAGTTAGGTTTATCAATGGTACGGCGGTGTTCATTAAAACGGTCTTTCAAACGTCGTTTAGTCTCTCCTACGTATTGTAAGTTACAGCGGTTGCACTGAATTAAGTAGATAAGGTTTTTAGTGTCACAGGTCAAGTGAGATTTAATGGGACGTGTTTCGCCGGTAGAAAAAAAGGTATAGTTAGTAAGACCGTTAGAGATGTAGGGGCAAGTAACGCAGTTTCTACCACAACGGAAAGAGCCGGGGTAAAATGCCCCATTAAAATGCCCCATATAAACCCCACACTTGGTTTAGATACATCGACGATATCTTTATGGTCTGGACCGAAGGTTTAGATAACCTAAAAATTTTCGTCGATTATCTTAACAATATCCACCCGCCATCAAATTCACCAGCTCACACTCTTCCACTAATGTGGCTTTCCTTTCAACTGTAGAAAGGAAGCCTGAAAAAATTCGACTGCACTCCTACCCGTTCTTCTCTATAATTAGTAAAATTGCATGCAACTCACCTGTGAGGAAGATCACTGCATGGCCTTGCTTAATTTTCAATCCGCAGGTCAAGTGAAATTTAGATCATCGCAAACTGTAAAGGTTATTTTATGGAAACCAAAAGTAGACTACAAGCAGCCTCTCCTTTTCGACCATTGCGCGAGTCCGCAACGAAAAAATCAGTAAAAAAAATGTGAGACGCGCGCAAATTAGGCGAAGAAAATTGGCAGATGTAGCACAGAATCTATTCATTAATTTACTAGATTATTCAGAGCAGTTATGATAAGAGTGGGTATACTTGTGGTTTTTGAGCCACCTCCCGGTTGGCTCAATTGGTTAGAGCGCCGGATTGTGTTGTGGTCGAGGGTTCGAGCCCTGGCCGGACCAATACTCATGGTCTTAAAATAAGTGAGGAGAAATTTCCACCTTTCTATAATCAAGAAATGGATAGATATTCTAGCCTTCTCGGATAAGGACGAATAAACCGTAGGCCCCGTCTCCTGCAGGGTTAGGGGTAGAAGACGTCAATTTCCCACGCACGAGATTACTTTGTCGTGGATGTCCTCCCCTGGGGTGGAATGAGTGGGAATTGGCCCTGACGTGAGCTGACGCGACAGCGGCACATACCTATATAGCCCATATATCGCATTACCCCCCCCCCCCCATACATACATACAGAGGTTAGTTGGCCACTCCCCCATAGCCCATTGCAGAAACGTGAGAGGACTGGGAAGAGTGTGGTTGTTTTCCGTTTGTTTGAAAAACTATGATATTCAAATGAAAGATCAACTAAATTTGAGTCTTAAGCTAAAATAGAAGTATTAAGAGGAGAAAAATGGCAAAATGACAGCTCTTCAAATAGCACCTAAAATAGAGAGTTTGTATGGATTGGGTAGAAAATTTTTAGGGTTTGTATGGAATTTTTGCAACTTTTGCAAGGCTCCGATTTGGACACTTTTCCGCTGAAAACTCTCAAACTTGACTGGGTAGCTTTCCATACAGTAACATTTCAGTTGAAATGTTTAGATTTTCAATGTAATCAATATAAAAAACTCGTCCCAGTCCTCTCACGTTTCTGCAATGGGCTATGAGGAGTGGCCAACTTAACCTCTGTATGTATGTATCCGGGGGGGGGGTACTGCGAGATATGGGCTATATAGGTATGTGCCGCTGTGAAGGGTATGGTTTTCAAGTAGTTTACTCTAGGATAGGGTATATAAATCAGAGCATTTGGGCTAGAATAGGGTATCATTTTTCAGGAAACTGATCAGTTGGTTGAAGATTTTTATCTAGACTAGGGAAACCGGGAATTGCCACTCAAACAAAAAAAAAAAAATCAAATCGACAAGTTGAAATTTACGCAGCTCAGTCCCGGGAGTAAAAGCAAAGAAAGTGTCAATAGATGGCTATCATAAAACAGTACTGGATATTATTAACTGTCAAAAATCGGGATTCAGACGGAAGTCGGTTGTTTTAATACTGGTTAAAATTAAACCATTTATTGTCCCTTATAATGGCGTACGTGCGTGCTTGGCATAGCTCAGCCCCGGAGCTCAGCATGTAACTTGCAACGCGACCAAGTTGAATACGAGTTAAAAATCGAAAAGCCGTGTCCAAAACCCGTCCAAAATTAGGACTCATTTAGGACTAATCTTCGAGACTCTACAAGAAGGAAGGTGGACTAGCTTTTTTGTAACTTAGAGAAAGAAGGTAAGTGCTTCCTTTTTTTTTTAGCTGGAAAACAGCTACTCTAGGATGGGGGGGGGGGTTTGGGGAGTTTACTCTAGTATAGGGTGGCAAAATTCAGCTGAACTAGCTCTAGTATAGCTTAAAGTGCACCTAAACCCCAAAATTTTTTTTTCGCTTAACGAAATAAGCTTATATTTTGGAGTATTTCTGTGCAAAAATTTTTTAATTTGCTCAAATCTTTAATTTTCTATGCCCAGTCAAAATACGGAAAATCGGCTGCCATCTTGCCCCACGACCGAGTTTAAAGAAGAATGGCTCTAGCGGGTAATGTGACGTCAAATCGAGAACACGAAAGTCTGCATCTCACACATTTTCACTTGTTTGGGAAGATTGTAGTCGATATTGTCCGAAATATGCCGACTAGGTGTGTTGTATGAAGAATGTATGAAGCGCGATACCCTCTTGCAAATTTCGCACGTTGCTGCATCCTTCTACAACACACTTAGTCGGCATATTTTCGGACAATTATCGACTACAACCTTCCCAAACAAGTGAAAATGTGTGAAATGCAGACTTTCGTGTTCTCGATTTGACGTCACATTACCCACTAGAGCCATTCCTCTTTAAACTCGGTCGTGGGGCAAGATGGCGGCCGATTTTCTGTATTTTGACTGGGCATAGAAAATTGAAGATTTGAGCAAATAAAAAAATTTTTGCGCAGAAATACTCAAAATAATAAGCTTACTTCGTTAAGCGAAAAACAGTTTTTGGGTGTAGGTGCACTTTAAGGGTTCCAGAGTCCCAGCGGCACATCCCCACCCAGAAAATCCTAAAGTACCCCCCCCCCCCCGTATGTATGTAGTTGATGTAGTGCAATTTCAGCAAACCTTCTTTTAATAATTACTCTTGTGTTACAACCGCCAAAGGAGACATTTTCTTCCAGATCGCAAAATAAAGTGGACTATTTGTACAACCTTTCGCTGCATGCTCTATGTATATTTACGTGTGTTAAAGCGGTTCCCGAAGCGATTTTTGCTTGACCCATAAATCCTCGCACTCCACCATACATTTTCTTGAAAACAGCCAAAGGTAGCATAAATTGTCGAAAATCGCCACACTTCGCAGATACGCGGGAACATTCTTCCAGATCAAACTGTTTTTTTTTACATGCTTAACTTCATTTATAGTGCAAAATCATCTGATGCCCGATATATTCTGTACGATTTCGTTCTTTAAGCGTGTGACGCCGTCACAGCCGTCACAACCGTTACAACAGAGGGTAAACTGGACTTGACTCATTGAGACTGTTAAGGATACTCAAACGATTCACTTAGCCTAAGTCGAATTTGATGGAATTTGACTTTTTTGTTACGAATTATTTTAGTTACGGATGTGGTTACGTTGTTGTCTATTTTCTATTGGTTTGTAATCAGATATTTTTGCGTTCCCACACGCGTGAGGTAACGCGTAACTTTTTTTAGGCTGGGTTACACGAAAAATACATCTGGCATGGTATATGCAAAATCAGGAGCCATTAAAGCCACTAAATCGGTTCCAAACTTGGTGGAAAACCAGCCAAAATACTGCTGAGGAATCCTTAATGTGACGCCATTTTTAAATCCCGAGAAAAATTACAAGAAAACGCCGTGTTTTTAGTCGGCCGTAAACGGTGGTTTCTAGCCCATTCATCCTCCATTTTGAATCACAAAATGTTTTTCTTGAACTTTGTAACCTCGCCTTTGATAAGTTATGCAATTGCGTTACACAATCGCTGAAGTAAAATGAGTGACGAATTTAGTCAATGTTGCTCGCGTTTTAAAGACGCAATCAGATTCACTAAACTGGAAGTAAGATATGAGGCGATGGAAAAAAGAGAAAAGAGTGCTTTTCACCTTGGAAATTCCCTATCCTCTTTTAAAAGAATGGCACGAAATTGTACAAGAAAAAAACGTGCTGTTGCGTGACATGTCCAGTCAAGATTTCTCAAAACCTACAGCAAAAAGGTTTTGTTACGTAGACCTAGCTAAGTATAAAAATGCACATTTTGGCAATGCTTTGCCTTTAGCGATCACGAAAATATATGAAGAGGAATTGATGTAGCTTTGTTAAATATTGCCTACAAGATTTCATTTGATTACAAGAAAACTAAAGGCCGAGCAAGACAAGAGTTGAATAATCGAGTACGAAAGTTTCATGTCATGGAAGGTCAAACACAATCTGTAAATGAACTCTACGGAGAAGTTGAAAACATACAAAATGAATTACAAGATTGGAAAAAGGCCAATGAGAATTTAGAGTTAGAGAAGGAAAGAATCTATGAGGAAATGGTGCTGGCAGTGAATCAAAGGGAAAATGAAACCCAAGTTTTGCAGAAAACAAACAAAGAGCTCGAAGATTATGTTGCATCGTTGGAAAATTCAGTGGGAATTAGTTCATACCAGGGAAAACCTCTTTCAACTGTGAAAAATAAGTTCAGAACCTTGAGAATTTTTATTTCACAAGCCGAAGCTACTCTCTTGTTCTGCTCTTCCTTTGGTGTTGCACTTGTAGGTTTAACTGTCAAAGAATCCGACACTAATGTGGTTCACAACATCACAAGTAAAACCCACCAGTCAAGATTCAGCCACTCAAGGAGAAGGAGAAAAAAAATACAGCACTCTGTCTGAAGAAGGAAAAGGAAATGTCGAGAAAATCCTCTTCCTATTAGAAAAATTTGTGTGGGAGATGCATGCTATCATGAAATTTCTATGGTCACTGATGGTCTACCGAGGTCCTTACTTAGTCAAACAACGCCGTGAAGAACTTAATAAGATGTGCCAAATTGAACCACTAAATACCAAGTTTGAAGGGGCCAAAGTAAATTCAGTTGAAAATGTGTTCAAAGTACATATCTCTGACTTTCTTAAGGAAAACAGTGACTTTGACCTTATCACACTGACAAAATCAAAATCAAAGTCAATGGTGACGGTGCAAGAATAACAAGAAATTCAAATTTTATTTTGCTTTTGTTTTCAATTTTGCAAACAGACTCAGTTATGTCTGCTAAAGGATATAGAACTTTTGGTATAGTCAGTGCAGCTGAGAGTCACCACACAATAAAAGAGTCATTTCAGAGTTTATTCAATGAGGTAAATGACTTGATTGCCACAAGTAAAATGACTGTGGATGGCCATGAGGTCAAAACTGAATTCTATCTTGGTGGCGATTACAAATTTATTTTACTGATGCTTGGACTCAAGGGGGCAACATCTCACTAAGCTTGTGCCTGGTGTAAGGTACATAAAACTGATTGCTGCAGAATCAATGATGACTACAATAGTACTAGTTGCAACACTCCACCCTTGGCAAGAACACTGAAAGAAATTTGTGAAATGTCAAAAAAATCTAAAGAAAATTACTGTTGTGATAAACAACCTTTGTTGAATATTCCACTTGATCATATAGTGGTAGATGAGCTTCACTTAATGCTAAGAGTCATGGATATTTTGATCGGAAATCTAGTGCATGAGTGCCTTGACATAAGGATGATGACTTGGACTATAAAAAGGGGACATGCACAGCAACAGGGTTACACCTAAAAAGCCTAACTAGATCGAGTAATCAAATTTTGTGGTGTTGCTTTTGATGTGTGGGAACAACGAAATGCTGATGGGAAAGCTGGTGGCAAACATGACTGGACAAGTCTCTTCCATTCAGAGCTTTATTCTATGAAGTGAACATCAAAGATATATATTACTTCAGCTCTCTTTACTTAAACTCGGGATACACTTACTTGCTTGGAAAAAGCCATATTGATTTTGGATCACTTGAGGCTCAAAGGTATGAGTTAAAATTGATTGCAAAGCCCAGGTGTGTGGCAGTAGTTCATGCTGTCACTGACTCGCCCAGCAGATTGCAAAGGACAGAAGAATCAGTTCAAAAGGTGAGCAGACCAAGGATGACTGACTTATCAAAACAGGTTAGTCTGGTTTAAACAGGTTTCCATACATTCTCAGAGGATGTGATGGATGTAAGTGTTTTGCCATGAACAGGTGAATTACCGTAAAAACATTTGAACTGTTGTTGTTCTCCTTACTGAAATTAACTCTAGATCTGCTCTTGTTAGGCACGAAATCTGACAGATTTTCAATTTAGGCATGAGTCACACTTGCAAAAAGTTTTTAATTTTTTTTTAGAAAAAAATACCACAAAAAAAAATACTAAATCGCAACCGAAAAGGAAAACGAGAGTTAGTCAAATGAGAAGGGTCGCAGGTGTTTTGACATATAGAGAATTGAAGTAGGCAAGAAACTAGAGAGCATGTTTTCTACTCAAAAGAAAGCCCGGGAAGGGGTAACTTGGATCAATTTTTGTTTGGTATGTGCCACTGGCCTCTCAGAACCCCTACCTCATTAGAGTCAATTCTGGTATCAATTATAGACTGCCATGTGGGTCACTTTTGGGAAAAAGTAATTTTCGCGATCATAGCTTAGTCACTTTCTGTTCATGCATCTGCTTTTTAAAGCCTTTTGGTATATGTCACATGGGTGACTGGTACTTTCACGCATGCTGATTGGCTAGTTTGGAAGTGAAGAGCATACACTAAGTGCTGTTCAGCTCTGAGCCGCTGATGAGACAGATTTGGCGCGTCGAAGTGGACATTAGAATATTACAAAGCCTTGTGGGAGGATCCGGTAAATTTTATTGTGGCATAGACACAGGCAATAAATAACGAGCAATCCCTAGGTAGACGTAAGAAAGACTAGAAATGCGCAAGTGATGGTGATCATTAATATTATTTTTTTACATAGAGCCATCGCTTGTCTTTGGAAATTCGCTGCTCTAATGATGTTAGTGCAAACTGTAATTCTAAATCCAAAAAGTTCAAAAGGTCAAAAGTTTTTCAGTGAAATTTTTCATAAGAGTGATAGAGGATTAGTTTTTTTTTTTTTCATAATAATGTGAATTCTGTTTTATAAAGTTTTTGCTTAGCCACATCTTCATTCTTTTCTATCCAGCCGTGGTGATCTATTCAGTGAATAGGGCCAGGGATTCTGAAACGGAAATGCCTGTATCTTCTTCTTCTTCTTCTGCTTCCTCTTTTGATTTGACAGAAAATTGATGTTGATATTGATAATGATAATACTAAAAGAAAGGTTGATAAAGATAATGATAATAGAGATAACAATAATTATGATAACGATTATAAATGTAATCAGTCGGGCTCTCACTAGTGTCAGTACATGCATGATATATTAACACAGAGGGAGTGTGTCTTTTCATTTCTGGTTTTAAACATTATACAACGGTAGTAAATCACGTACCTAAATAGAACAGATTGAGTAAAGTGGGCTCCTGGTACGTAAACTTGAAATATTTCCGACCCAACAGTTTATTGGAGGCAGGATAACTCTTAATTATCGCAATAAACTTTTAAAACTAAAATTTGTGTCGTTAAACTGTAGTCGCATCAAATTGAAAGTCAATATTTTTAACTGAAGTTGACTTCCGCCGACAAGGCCGAAGTTTTTTCTTTTTCAATTTTGGTACTACGTCTTGGTTTCAAGTGCCATTATGACTAATATCTGACGTAGTTTTCTATTTCGACATTTCAGAAGTATAGACGCCAAGTTTCAAGTCGTAATTTCCTCAGGAAGATAACTCAGGTTCATTTCACGATAAACATGGTAAAAATGATTGGGACTCGGCCATTTTTTCACGCAATTGAGTGTCCGCTGATTACAAGGTGTTATGTATAATTTTTGTGGCGATTGAAGTGCACTGGAAGCTCTTGATTTTTCATTTAACATTGCACACCTAAAAGAAAATTATATAGACCACTTTCATAAATCGCTGCCGGATTAATATTCTTTTGTTTAAATTTAAATTAGCCCTTCTGGCCTCGCTTGAGATAATGTATTCTTTTGAATTTTGTACTGGGTAACAAGGCCAGAAGGGCTTATTTAAATTTAAAGAAAAGAATATTAATCCGGCAGCCACTAATGAAAGTGGTCTATGAAATGAGTACAGATGACCGAAACGGAGAAATTTGAAAAATTATTCAAAAATGATTTTAATAATACAGATCTGCGGGGCAAAACGGAGAATTTTAAAACAAGCAATTCCTTTGTTGGTAATCTTAAGATTTCTTCGAGATTTTGTATTTTTTTATCATAATTTCTTGGTCAATTCACTTCCCCTTTCGAATATTCTTTAACTTTCCTTGAAAATTGACTTGTTAGTTTAAGCCATATTTGGAAGTGACGTGTGATTGGTTGTTTTGCTGGTGTGGTAGGAGCGGCGGCCATCTTGTGGAGAAAGTGGTGTTTCCGGCTGGTTGTAGGGGTTTATTAGCCGCTTCTAAAAATTGTTTTTCATTTATATTATAGTGAGTGTTTAGGCATTTGAATACACGTTACATTCACAATGGTAAGTATTGTTTTTCCTGTACTTGTCATCGACAGAAAAGAGCAGTTCTGCTGTACTCACAGTGCAATCAGTGTTCTGTTTGTTTCTGTGGTTGTATACCCGCCTGAACTCGTTAATTTTGTTCTTTATTCTAAATGGCTTGAATCGGGTGTCATTCTTCCTTGGAATGGTACAGTAAATAAACTGGAGTGTCTGACGAGCGACCAAAAATTTGAGTTGTACGTGGACTATTTCGGTCTTACGGAGAAAATTATGTCCTTCATTGTGTTGACTTTAGATTTACACTACTAACTTCGTACTGCGATTTGTTGATGCTACAGACGGAGAGACAGCTAGACTGTGCGTTAGATTTAATGCGAAGGCTGCCACCCCAGCAAATTGAGAAGAATCTTAGCGATGTTATCGATTTGGTGAGTGACCTTACTTTATCTTATGGAGGAAGTGGATCGGTAATTACCCTACAAATTGCTGAAGTGATGTATGCTCGTGTCTTGATTTTTGGAATTTGTTAGAGCGAACTAACTTCAAGCTAACTTGCGTATTTCTTATCTGTAATTACTGACTTGACTGGTTATGATTATCATCTAATATTATCACACTTGTAGTCACTGCAATGAGCAATATTTTAAGGTACATGCGAAAGTAGGTGAAATTTTCGTCTACAACTGTTTTGAGAAACAGCTATTTTGCTCTACTTGGTGGATCATGAACCCTCTTTTAACATCGTTTGCTTAACAGAATTAAAGGCTAGGGATAGTTATACACTTTAAGTGCACAAGGCATTGTGTATTGGTGTCTTGACATAAGTGAATCATTGCTAGATACAAAAGAGCATTCTAGGCACACTTTTTTTTAAAGAATGGCCTTATTAGCACACTAGTCAGACTACATGGCAATTTGTTAAAGTAGTATCTGGAATCCAATTTAGCCATGAGAAGTGGATTAAAATGTGGCATTTTAGAGCTCTGCTTGGTGGACAATGGAATAAAAGACAAGTTGCTTGTTGATAAGGAAATCTTTTTAGCTCTTACCACACTGTTCACCATTTATAAGATGTGACAGTCACTTCTTAATTAGTGAGTCCTTGGTTTTAGCAGTGCAGCATTTTTTGTTAAACCTTTAACTACCAGAAGTGAATTACATTTACTTCACATTTGATTAATCACTAACTGAACTTTTGAAAACCAGCACTTTAACATATCTCTAACAGTATTCAAGATCTACTTCCCATTATTTACATCCTCTGATGCTATTAGGTTCCTGCACTCTGTGAAGACTTGCTATCATCTGTTGATCAGCCACTCAAGATTGCTAAGGATAAATCAACTGGCAAAGACTATCTTCTCTGTGATTATAATAGAGATGGAGATTCCTACAGGTATAGATGTACAATAGACTACATCTAGACTGGCTGGTATTTTTTAGCATGTGATACGCCTTGCACGATTAAGCCACACACTGTTAGCACTTGGGGTTGTAATCTTTGTTAAGGCTTACATGTGTACACCATTAACATCATCAGAGTTCCTTTTATTTAGTTTTGTGTGTGTGTGTGTGTGTGTGTCTTTTTCTTATTCTGAGCGTTATTCATGCCTAAGTGTTCTAATTTTTTCTCCAATAGGGGGTGGGGGAAGACATAAAATGATTAAAAAAACCCTACTGGTAGGAAGTAAACAAGCTGGCTATTTGTGAGCATTGTTGAACATAGTTATCGCTGGACCAGACTGCCTCCTCAAACCATGTTATAACTAATAATTTAAATTAGCAAAGTTTAACTTGTGAGACAAACATCCCTTTTGGTTGCTTGGTTTAGCAGGTGTTAAATATCTGTTTTCATTTTAAATATGGCTGCAATCTTTGTTCTCTTGTTTTTCCTCAGATCACCATGGAGTAATTCTTATGATCCACCTCTGGATGATGGTGCACTGCCATCTGATAGGCTAAGGAAACTTGAGATAGATGCTAACACTGCCTTTGATCAGTACCGAGAAATGTAAGCTACCTGCAGGGCTTAGCACTAACGGTAGCCCGCTAGCCACAGACTAGTAGAAATTCAGTTTTTGCTAGTGGTTTTTGCTTTCCATCAGCCAGTTTGGCTAGTAAATAAAGTGAAATTGTTGAAAAGTTGGCGTCGAGCCCTGTACCTAGCAAATTTCTTTTGGATAATTGTTTATCAAATTACTTTTTTTGCTGAGTACTCTTGTAGTTAGGTAATTAAAGTATTACAAGGAAAACAACAGAAAAGGAATTTTAACTTTGGTCACTTATCCTTTAATCCTTATCTAAACAGGGATGGTATAAATTTTTTTAAAGAAATGAATGCTTGCTGCAAATTCAAGAGTTTGACATTGTGTTCAGATGACTGAAAGCAAGGGACGAGAAAGTGGCCTTTATTGTTATGCTTGCCACACTCGTACTAAGCTGGGTCACAAGTTCCCTGGGAAACCTTTCACTGATGTGATATTTCTTTTCTTTGCAGGTACTTTGAGTCAGGGGTGTCTTCTGTATACTTATGGGATTTAGATCATGGATTTGCTGGTGTCATCTTGATTAAGAAAGGTTCAAAGTCTTTTATAAATTCGTTTACATGTATTTAGGTAGTCTTAGGAGTTGGTTTGTACCATTTTTGCCGACAACCGTTTCACTTAACATTTGATGATCAGCTTGCACTATAACTTAAATGTAAATACATGTATTTTCGCCTAAATTAAACTGACAACAAATGTTCTCTGTCTCCAGCTTGAAAACAGCGGAATTATTCTGATCATGTTTGAAATGGGCCATAACCAGAGAAAATGTTATGCTGTCAAGTTGTGGCTTATTCATCAGCTTGTTATGTTACCTTTATTTCAGCGGGAGATAATGATAAGATCAAAGGTTGCTGGGATTCCATCCATGTTGTGGAGGTTCAGGTATGTTGCCAGTCAGAAACAAACACATTGACAAAAGCACAAAACTTGTGAAATGTTAAAGCTAGACTGTGAGTGTTTCATATTCCTCAGGAGAAAAGCAGCGGACGACAAGCCCACTACAAGCTCACATCAACAGTCATGCTTTGGCTTCAGGTATGAACAAATTCTACTGGCAGTCCTCTGATTAGATATTTTTTGATGTTGACATTGTTTTGGTGGTTCCATGCCGAGGATGTGCAGTTGTCCCAGGTCTAATGCTCTTGCTTTGTACCTAAGTTGATAACTGATTCTTTTTCTTTTGACCTCAGACAATTAAGAGTGGATCGGGAATCATGAATTTAGGAGGAAGTTTGACTAGACAGGTATTAATCCATTCATAAAGATACTTTTACATCACCCCTTTGTTGTTTTTTTGTGCCATGATTATGGCTTTGTGCAGTTGACATAAATGTGTATTTTGTACTTATTCATAGATCGCAGCAGGGAGTTGAATTGAATGATTCCAAATGTAAATCGAAGAAGGTTTAAACCAAGTAAATGGGTCTGTTTCACCAAATTGTTTTTAGGGGTTCCAGGGAGATTAATATGGCTCTGCTACATGCTTTTGGCTCAACACATCCCATTAGCTCACTAGCACGCTTTGTTTCCCTCTATCTCTTTTGTTATTTCATCTTTCTTCCTTGACTGACAGTCTATTTTGTTCCCAAATATACAAAACTTTAGGCTGAACAAGACAGTCCTGTCAATGATGCCAATCCACATATTGCCAACATTGGAAAAATGGTTGAGGTACTGTTTACATTTTTTCTTATAAAGGGTCATGCAGGTTAAAACCATAAAATATTACAAGAACAATCAAATTTAAGGTTGGTCAAGTCTTTATCTATTAGGATGCCTCAGCTAATGAGTGACAAGTCGAGTTGAAATATATTCCTTTAAAATTAAAATATAGTTCTTAGAAGTAGATGTTAAGTTTCATGTAAGAGGCATTTGCTAGGTGTTAAGTTCCTCCATTCCTATATTCAAACTGTTTGTTAGAGAATGTATGGTTTTTTTTCAAGAGAGTTCCAATTTCAACCCAGGATGTGCAATCACAAACAATTTCTTGACATTTCTAAATAAAGGGAATATATAACAGCTTGCATGGTTATGCAGGTTGCAATTCTGTATTTATCTGCTCTGAGACATTCATATTATTTTCTTCTTTAAAGGACATGGAAAACAAGATGCGAAACACTCTGAATGAAATTTACTTTGGTAAAACAAGGGATATTGTTAATTCCCTTAGGTGAGAATTGTAGTTTCCTGTGCACTACCCTTACTGTTTGAACCCTTGGTCATGCAAGTTCTTGGACATGGGTGCTTTTTTTGTCTCTTGCCTTTTGTCTGTTTGCTTTTTGTGATACACGTGACAGTCTTCAGCAGTCATGGTAAGCTTAAACTTAATGGTTCTCTTTAGTGCTGCATTACACATCCTTGTGGTTAGTGCATGAACATCACAAAGTTGCAGCTTTTTGATGTGGCTGAAGGTTACCATTGAGGGAAATCTTCATTTCTTCTTAATTAATGTTGTGACTCGTCATTTCATTTCTTCTTCTTGATTGTTTTTGTTTTTTTATATTCATTTTAAAAAGGGCACCAATTCTTTTTTGATTTATTATATGCTGATTCCCTGTGCAGAATAAGAAATGATGATTATGTGAAAGCATGAGTTGAGCAGTGCTCATGAAAACTGTTATATTTGTGTTCTGAGTAATTTGGTAAATATTATGCAGAAGTAAGATACTGCTGCTTCTCTAAGCCTGAGACCTTGTTCAAGATCTCAAGGCAGGATTTCTTTAAATTCGTTGTGTTGTTACTCTTGCAAAAGAGAAAAGGTGGAAGAAGCTTACATTTTACCAATGCTTAATTTCAGGAGTATCCATAGTCTAGCTGATCAAGGGAAACAAAAACAAGTGCAGCAGGAGCTCTTCAGTGTTCTCAAAAACCGCCAAAAGTAGTTTTATAATCTTAGTGACTTTACTCTAGAAACTTGTTGGAAAAAACCTTCGATTTGTGATGCGAAATTAGTTGCTGGAGATTTTTTTAACAAAAAACAAAATCACCAAAGCTTTTGTATAATTTTGCTGGAACCAAATGTTTTTCACAGATTGAGAAGAAGGTACTTAGTGAAAACTACCATTCAGAAAAGCATTTTGTGTACTTGGAGGGTGACTTTCCATTTTATTAATTCATATTTTATGGAAGCTGCTATCTTGTATGTTATTGGTCTTTGTATGAATGCAAGGTCATAGCTTCTGTTATAAATGAGCTCTATTTGATTACCTGAGTGAGCCTAAGGTGAACTGTGATGTTGTGTTTCTTATAAACCCAAGTGAAGTGCAATTTTCAATTGAGCCATAGCATGAAATGTTTTCTGGGATTGCAGTCATTTCTCTTCCCATTGCTAATTGATTGCTCAGAAAAGCTTCATGCCACCTTCACATGTAATTTGTGCTCTTCTGAACTCAAGGTTGGTGTCACGAATTGTTTTGATTGTTAACTCGTTTTGCTGTTTACTTTTGTTCTTACTGGTCATGGTGTTCACTCTGGTTCTGACTTGACTACATGTAATTGAAAGCACTCTATTGGTAGTTAAATAATAAACACACCTTTTGGTTTGTGGTAAAGTTAACTGATTGGACTTTTGGGCCAAATGTAGGCACTGATTTCTTCTTATCAACTAGATGGTACATGTAATTCAATCATTGTTATTTGAGAATTTTGATCGTAAAAGTTGTTTCTTTTGTCAATACCTAATTTTTAGCAATTGATAATTGATGTTGATCAATTGTTAACTTTGTTAACTGTAAGACAACAAACATTTCATCGTATGTCACATGTGGGATTCTTCAAGTAAATTCTAGCATTCTAGACATGTTTACTTTTTATGACAAGGGCTTTTTTGGGGAATGCAAAACAAAATTAGTAAGAACAAAAACAATGCAAAAGCCAGGGATTAGAAAGAAACCCCCCCCCCCCCCAGCTTAACAACTTGTTGAAGTGTTACATGATGCACAATCTGTACAAGTATCAAAAATTATAAATAGAATTCATGATTAAAAGGCCAATTACTTAAGGATTTGTTACACACTCATTACTTTTATTTTCCCTTAGATTTCAAGAGATTCTTAAAACTGTTCTTAATAAAACAATATTTGTTATATACAGTTACTTTGCAAGTTTATTGTAGAGTTTAAAATCATTGCTTCTTCAGATCCTGTTGTTTTTGGTTTTTGTTTGTCTAAGCTCAAGGGTTAATCATTATTAAAGAGTTCAAAACAAAGCCAGTGTTTCGGTGTATCACAAGCTCTGTTAAAGGGAATCAGACTTTTTGAAAGTCTTAATTTCAGTGTATTGTGAACTTATTTAGCAGCAACAGTCTGAGAACTGCAGCTATTGATTTCATTGGTGCAGCCAGGGTTTTGAGTTGCATTTGAAATCATGGTATGTGAAGCTGCATTTTAAACTCATTTGAAGACAATTCTCTTAGGGCTTGGTCACTCTTTGTAATCTCAAAGGTGGCAAAATGTAAATGGTTTCACATACTTCTGATGCCAATTGTTACTTCCATAACTAATTTTGGTGCCTGAGAGATTAGTTACAAAAATAACTCGGCCTTATGGTTAGGGTTTAATATACCATTCCTTATTTCTTGAAATCAATAGCTGATTTAAATACAAGTTTAATTATGCTGTACAACCTCAATAAATTGCATGTACAACCTTGTCAATTAAAAAAGAAAAAAAATACTTAAATTTAGCCAACATGTCCAGAGTTAAGAAATCTGAAGAGTAGTACATGTTAGTCTTCGTAGAGGGCCCTGTTTACTTGGCTGAGTGGAATGTCATACAAAGGTGGAACTGATCCAAGAGGAACTGAAATTTTTTCTTCATTAATGTATTGAGCATGTTGATCTGCAAGTTCAAAAAGAAAAACATTTGTGAAACCACTTGATTTCTTCCCTCTGATGAGAATTTTAGAGAAATAAGTGTTGTGTTGGGGAAAGCAGTAGGGAGGGTAACTACAGAAATCTCCAAACTCTGATACAGGATGTAACTTCTCAAATTCTGGACATCTGTCACAAGAAGAAAATATGTACCCTTTGCCGGCTAGTGAGTCTCCAATTACCGCAACCCCTCCCCTCTTCTTTCTTTTGACCATCACACCCCGTTTTACAATTTCTTTTTCTCCCCAGCCTTCCACTGCTCTAAAAATCAGAGATGGCAGCTATAGTTTTCACCAAGAAAATAATGAGCACTTGATCACCATAAAATTTTTCTTGCCTTACAGGCGACCAAAATATCTGATCAACAATTTATAAACTGAGATAAAATGAAACATGTCTGTGTGAGTCATATTTAGTGATGATTCCTCCTATTGATCATGTTCATGGTCTGTATATAAGTCTTATTAACCAAGCGCGAGGGCCGTACTGGGAGAATATTGGCCCGAGGTCTTGACAGTACGGACCGAGCGCTGCGCTCGGTCCATACAAAAAAGACCAAGGGCCGATATTCTTCCAGTACGGTCCCAAGCAAGCTTGGTTAATAAGAGATTTATTATACGACTGAAGTTCAAGGGGACACAAGTGCGGTATCATTTGTGACCATTCGGGACAGTGCCCGGTCCAATACTGAGAGAATATTGACCGGCAATAGAGCATTTTGATTGGTTGATTTTAGTTATTGGCCCTCTGACTGCCCGAGTCATGTAATAAGGCTAGTTAAAGACCTAATGACTTCCAAACCACATCTCATTCCACCAGTTCATTTCTCTTCTTTCCTATGAAGTGGATGGATTGAAAAGCAATTCTCAACACCCTAAATAATCTTCAGCTTAGAAACTTAAGATAAATAGTGTTTATTTGTTATCCATTACAAATTAATCCAGATTACCGATTATGTATACTAACCTGTAATTGTGTTGATGGAGTCTGGTGGGAGAGTGATGGTGAAATTATATGCTATATAGAACAAAACTGCAAACACAAATGCAACACAGAGATAAATTGGTCCAGCTAACACCCAGTACCTGGAAAATGAAAATAATAGTCAAATGAAAAAAGTATTACTGGTAAGTTATCTTCAAATTTCATTGTCAAGTAAAAATGGAAGCTGTTTCCACTCAAATAATTTAAATTGCAGAAATTACAACTCCCCTGTCATCATATCACACCCACTCCCACTTCTACTCAGAAGCCACTAATTTGCAGGGGGGAGTAGCAAGAGAAAAAAAAAGTGTTAGGGTGGGAAACATACTATGTCAGAGTAGTTACCCGCAGTTAGTTCATGGTGGAGTGTTGCCCACAAAAAAGTATGACATTTCTACAGGAATCACTCCTAAAATTTCCTTTTACTATTCAAAATCATATAAAAGGCTCCTTCCCCCTTCTCTCCCCTATGTCAGCAGTTACCCACAGTCAGTTCATGGTGGAGTGTTGTCTACAAAAAGGTATGACATTTTTACAGGAACCACTCTCATCAGATTTCCTTTCACTTTTCAAAATCATATGAAACGCTCCTCCCCCCATCTCCCCGTTATCTATCAGCATTAATTTATTCTCGAGTGTCCCCAACACCACTCTTCAATAAGGTTCAATAAAGCTCTTATTTTCACTTTCACATTTTCCCTCCCTACAAAAGTCATTCATTTTTTGCCTATCGGCGCAATATATTTCGAATATGGGACATTATGGTGGAAAAAATCTACCCAACCTGCTCGTGAGCTTAACTGTGACCACAAGGTTACCTTTGAGGAAGATAAGTTATTCCAATACTATGCAGCCATTCTTCTGGGACGCAAGCCCAAATAAAATACAGGCCTAATGATTGAAATAAATTAAGCAAATTAATTCACGATCAGATACAGTTTATAGCTGCCTTGTCGTGAATATTGTCCTTTTTTAAAAGTTAATACAGTTTTATTGAGGCGCCTTTGAGCTTATTTGATTTTCGAGAATCTGGAGAGGACTCGTGTACGACATCAGATCTAAACAATCTCCACTTTAATACTTACCAAGTCCAAAATAGGTTCCTAAGTACAGTACAAATCCATAGACCGCTCTCTCTGGAGTGGGCGAAGGAGAATGTTCTGGCATATTTTGATTCAAATTTCAACTACAATCAGCCGCCATTATTTTCAGTAGTCTCTCATGACGATATTTTGATACCGCTGACAAGCACGAGCTTCGGACGATTTTTTGCAATTTCTAAAATCAATATGGAGGGAAGCGCTGCTAATGAAGAAGGTAAAATTTTTCTTTCTTAGTGGTAATTATGTATTATACATCACATACTCAGTCTAGTTTTCCTTGTCGTAGAGTCTGGTCAGGTGCGAATTCTGAACGTGGAACATGATGCAGAGGTAAGATCAAAGGAAATGTTTTAAAATTATCGTGCTCTTGCCTTCGTAGTTTCGTGTAGCTACATTTGCTGAGGTTTAGTATTAGTTTAAGGGATTTTTGAGGGGATCCTGGATAGCGTAAGTGTTTTCAAATAGGGTGCGAGAGTCGGCACCTTTAAAAAAAAGTCTAAAAGTTTTGAAGAATTCAAGAAAAATCTATATTTTCTTTTGGAGAGTTTAGTGTCATGACAGTGATGATTTCTCAAGGGGACTTCGGAAGGTCAGTGACTTCAGTAACGGGAGGTGAAAAATTTATTAAATGGATTGCCCTTAAACTCCAAGACAGAAATATCTATCAGCCACCCCCCCCCCGAAAAAACCTGTAGACTTAAATACTAAAGCACTGTCATAAAAGAGCACCTGCTATAGCTGAATATTTTGTTAAATCCTGCAGGATGTTGACCTGACTCATGCAAAAATTGAAAAACTAGAAAACCTTGAGAGACTGACTTGTGTTAAGGTATGGTTTAGACTGAGATAGATATTCTTCTGCACTTGCAGTCTCTCTTCGGCTTGACCCTTTTACCCCCATGATCTAATTAGAACTTCTCCTAAGTGTCTGTCATACAATTCTATGGATGGTAGTTTGGAGAATTTGAAATTGGATCAACTAATAATCCCATAACTGATATGTTTCTTTATTCTCTTTACTTGTCTGCTTGATATTGCATTGATATTGTAAGGAGAAGTTCTGTCTTGGTCACTCATGGGAGTTAAGGGGTTAAATGATTGCCATTGGTCAGTTTGCAATCACTTGACCTGCCACTGATACATATTCCTGAAATATTTCCAGCACAGGATAAAAGCCCAGATTAAAGGCACAACTTTGCACATGTGTAGTGTAAATGAAATACCTTCTGTCTTGATACTTACACTGTAAGTGCCTGTGAATCCATCTGTTAGCTGGGCAAATACAGGTACAATGACCACACTGCCTATATTTGTTTTTAGTCTCTTTGTTTAAGAAGAAATAAAATCACAAAGATTGAAGGACTAAGCACATTGGCAACCCTGGAGGAGCTGGACTTGTATGATAATCAGATTACACAGATAGAGGGACTGGACAACCTCACCAACCTCACGTGAGAAAGAACTCTATATAACAATTGCAACAGAACATTTTACTTCAAGCTTGACAAGGGCTACTGTAATGCTCTGATGAAGGACTAAGGCTCTATACATCAGCTTTAAAAACTCTTGATGGTGGCCAATTTACATCTATTTATGAACTCATCTGATAAACCAAATTATCTTGTAATGGCCCCTACAGATGCTGCACCACAGTTTCCTATGAAACTTACCCCTTTATTATTTGTTTGTGTGATGAGACTGTCATTCCAATTCAGGTTATATCTGAGGGCCAATTGAAATGGTGGTTTTTCTCCTCTCATGTGATGAAGAATTTGCACTCATAGGAACTATCTCTGATAGTCTTTTAAAAGCATGGCATATGTAATGTCATATGTAATGCCTTAAGTAATGCTAAGTGACAGAAATTTCCTATGATTCTTTGCTTGGCAGGTAATGCAGGCAGGAAAATATTCTTGCAATGATTAACATGAAAAATCACTCTACATGAAGTTTAAACCCTCTAAGCATCCAAATTTAGAGAGACTTTTCTATCCTGTACCTTCATCTTCACCTTTCATGGTAACAACTGCTGTAATATGAAACATTATTACACGGCTCAGGCATTCAGAGGGCCAATAACTAAATTCAACCAATCAAAATGCTCTATTGCTGGTCAATATTCTCTAACTATTGGACCGAGCACTGTCCCGAATGATACCGCACTTGTGTCCCTTTGAACTTCAGTCGTATAATAAATCTCTTATTAACCAAGCTTGTTGGGACCGTACCGGAAGAATATCGGCCCTCCGTCTTTTTTGTACAGACCTCACTGCGCTCGGTCCATACTGTCAAGACCTTGGGCCGATATTCTCCCAGTACGGCCCTCGTGCTTGGTTAATAAGATATATATATGTCATAATGTAAGAGATGCAAACAACTAACAATGTTCTATCTTTTTGACCATGATGAAACAACTTATCGAATGTCCATCTTAATTGCACTTTTGAGAACTGAAGATTGAAAATATTTTTTGACGTGATTCTTTTGTTCTGACTAAATCTTCAGGAGTTTGGATTTGTCCTTCAACTTGATCAAAACAATTGAAAACCTGGGATCTTTAGTGAAAGTCATTAAGTTGTTTCTGGTTTCAAACAAGATCTCTAAGATTGAAGAACTACAGAATCTGCCGCAGCTAGAAATGCTTGAACTTGGTGCAAATAAAATAAGGGTAAGTGTTACATGTAGGTATAGTACGTGGAAGTTCTTGTCAGTGGATGTCTTCTGAAATAGGAAAAAGTGTCTATAACTTGAGCTGGCTGCTAACAAGAATGTCAGATATTGTGAGTAGCTTCTAAGGGTGAGAGTAAGATATGTACAGTTTCACCTGGTTGAAATTTATAATAATAATACTGCCGCCCAGTTAGCTCAATGGATAGTGCGTTGGACTGTTGTGTGGGAGGTCGAGGGTTCGACCCTCAGCCGGACCAACACTCAAGGTCTTAAAATAATGGAGAAGAATTTGCTACCTTTCTATGACATCAAAGAAATGGTTAGCTATTCTAGTCTTCTCGGATAGGGACGAATAAATGGAGGTCCCGTCTCCTGCAGGGTTGGGGTAGGAGACGTTAATTTCCCACACACGAGATTACTGTGTGATGGATGTCCTCCCCTGGGGTGGGATGGGTGGGAAGGTGAGATTGATATGGACTGAAGCAGCTGCCAGAGGTGCCTGAGAAAATGCCGACGTCTGTTCTCGACCTTAACAACATCTCATTGTAACAAACCTGTAATTCAGCTCTCTGCAAAAGGTTTGAATAAGCATCATCATCCTCATCATCATCAAATTTAAATTATTGGTGTACAAGTAGTGTTTCAAAATTTGCCTGAACTGAATGAGAACATGTGAGACATTTCAGGGCTCGACACTAACAGTAGCCAACTAGCCACAGACTAGTAGCAATTCAGTTTTGGCAAGGGATTTTTGATTTCCACAAGCCAGTTCAGCTAATAAATGAACTGAAATTGTTGTAACATCTAAGATGTCACTAGCCACTTGGTTAGTTAGTTGAAAAGTTAGTGTTGAGTCCTGCAACTATGCTAAGACTAAGATGTAGCACTGTTCTGTGTAATCAGTGCCCTGTTATGTCATTGTGATCACAAATAGCAAAGATGAATTGGCTGATATCTGTAAGATTTAATGAAGGCCCATGGGTTTTTCCTTAAAGGGAGCGTAAATGCAAAGAAAAATTTCAAATTATCATAACCCCCAAAAGTGTCTATGGCCACTTACCAGAATATCTGCCAACAGTAATGTAAAATTACAATCCAATGCCATTGCTAACAAGGTTTTGTGAAGGTGGTTGTTAGTAAAGCTGCCTGCAGGGCTCAACAATAACTTTTCAACTTACTAGCCGCCAAGTGGCTAGTGTCAACTTAGATGTTATAACAATTTTCAGTTTGTTTACTAGCCAAACTGGCTAGTAGAAATCGAAAACCACTAGCCAAATCCTAATTTTTACTAGTCTGTGGCTAGTTGGCTACTGTTAGTGTCAAGCCCTGTGCCTGCTTGTGAAAGTTCTTGTTTAGAGATCTTCCACTGTCTTCCAACTTTTTCACTTGTAAGTGTTCAAGCAAGGACAAATGTAGGTCTGAATTTGCTTTCGATTTAAGGTTCTAGAGGGGCTTGAAAGTTTCACACAGTTGCAGAGTTTATTTGTGGGAAAGAACAAGATCACAAAGCTTGAGGTGGGTGCTGTGTTTTCTTTTTGTGTAGATTTTTTTCTGGTGTATTGTAGTTTTGTTATCACAAAAAAACTCAAAGATGGAGTTTTTCCTAGTTGTCATTGGTTTTTCTTAGGAGGACCAACTGACTTGGTCATTGATGTTTTCCTGATCTTCAGGCAGTTTGCGCACAAGTTTTCAGTTAAAGCTGCCAGTGGCTTATTGTCAGTGGTAATTTTTTTGTTTTACCTACACTCATTGAACTTTTATTGGTTTTCAGAATCTTAGTTGTCTCACAAACCTGAAGCTTCTTAGTATACAGGTAAGTGGTAAGAGTAAAAGACAATTCAGGGTATTTTGACTATCCAGCTACTGGAGGAGTTGTGCAATTATGAAAACAATTTTGTAGTAGGTGGAACACTGTTAAAATGATTACATTTTAAATTGACTGTCTTCACATGTACTGCCAAATCTTACAATACTTTGAATGAATAGGCACTTTTTTTTACTGTTTAAAGGAATTTTAGTTAGAAATGTAATCCATGATATGTCTATGATCTTTCAATTTGGGTCTGAGATGGAACTTGGTTGGTCATCATGTTGTGTTTTTGGGAAAGACACTCCATTCTCACAGTTTCCCTTCGTCTTGGAATCTAAAACTGAGGAAATGCTGGAGAGTCATTGGCAATGAACCAGCATCCTCTCCAAAGGAAGTAGCACTGCTTCTAGTCGCTTAATGCCCTCTGATCTGTTCATCAGAACCTGGTCACATTTCTGTATTTCTTGACAGTTTTATCATAAATGGTAAAATTTACTCGAATGACATTGGATTTTGTTAGACATTTAAGAATAAATATTAGCGTGAAAAACACACAACGTTTTGATGACTCCATGTCATCATTCTCAAGTGAGAAGAGAATAAAAATGAATAGTTAATTTATACCATACGAAGGTGACAAACGTAAAAAGTTAGGAATTTTTTTAAAAATTTAAATAAATAATTGCGCGTGTTGAGTTCATAAATGTAAACTATTAAATACATAGTTTCACGCGTATGGAATCCGATTGTTCGTTCAAAGTGGGCTTCATCTTCTTTGTGTGTTTTTCTTGCTAGATAAAATTTATGTTTTTTTTTTATTTTTTATCATAGAGTAATCGCATTGTTAAGCTGGAAGGTTTGGATAGTTTGGTGAACCTAGAAGAACTCTACATCAGTCATAATGGCATAGAGGAAATAGAAGGACTTGACAATCTGGTAAGTGGAAAAGGGAAAGTTTTATGTTTACTGGGCTCTTTTAATCACATGCAAACCCTAAGGGGCAGATTCAAACTTGAACAAAATGGATCTTAATCCTCCAATTACTACTCAGGAACTTAGTATAATAAACGAAGTGAAACATTTCACATGTTTCCTGAAAGGTCTGCAACATGATCAATGAAAGTGTGTAATGCATTTTCAATGACGTATCTCCAACCCAGTAGTGTATATGATCTTGAAAGATGCAGTAATTAGATTTTCCTCAAGGTAGACTGGCTTCCTCCTATCAGGAAAAAAGGTATTACTGTAATTTATAACTTGAAAATTTTATTTTGTGATAATCATTACGATGAAGATTTACAAACTAACATTATGTAATAATGGAAATCAGACCTGAAAAAAATTTCAGGCCTGTACGGGATTCGAACCACTGACCTCTGCGATACTAGTGCAGCGCTCTACCAATTGAGCTAACAAGCCAACTGGGAGCAGGCCATCAAATTAATTCGATATAAACCCGTAGATGATAAATCGAACAACAACAAACATATGAAACATATGAGTGAACTGCGGTTATGAGACGTATATAAGAACGATCCTTCGCAGTAAAGCACTATTTGAGCAATAGTGGAAATCAGACCTGAAAAAAATTTCAGGCCTGTACGGGATTCGAACCACTGACATTTGATGGCCTGCTCCCAGTTGGCTTGTTAGCTCAATTGGTAGAGCGCTGCACTAGTATCGCAGAGGTCAGTGGTTCGAATCCCGTACAGGCCTGAAATTTTTTTCAGGTCTGATTTCCACTATTGCTCAAATAGTGCTTTACTGCGAAGGATCGTTCTTATATACGTCTCATAACCGCAGTTCACTCATATGTTTCATATGTTTGTTGTTGTTCGATTTATCATCTACGGGTTTATATCGAATTAATTTGATGGCCTGCTCCCAGTTGGCTTGTTAGCTCAATTGGTAGAGCGCTGCACTAGTATCGCAGAGGTCAGTGGTTCGAATCCCGTACAGGCCTGAAATTTTTTTCAGGTCTGATTTCCACTATTGCTCAAATAGTGCTTTACTGCGAAGGATCGTTCTTATATACGTCTCATAACCGCAGTTCACTCATATGTTTCATATGTTTGTTGTTGTTCGATTATGTAATAAATTGGACGGATTTTCTGTGCTCAGTTTTAAACAACATCTTTACTTGTGGATAAGTCAAACTATTCTCTTGGAAGGGGCCAACCATGACTTGTTTGGTTGAACTAAGCAAGGAAAAGTCATGTTTCGTATACAGTGTATGTTGACTGTCGGTATGTACTCTGAACAGTAAGGTGGTCAGTGGTGGTTGCTGTATGATAACAAGCTCTCTCAATCACAATTTTGTTTGCACAGACAAATCTTAAAACACTGGACTTAGCATCAAACAGGATAAAAAGAATCAAGAATATCTCCCATCTTATCAACTTGGAAGAATTTTGGGTATGTTTATCAACGCTTGATTCTGTGATAATTACAGGCACTAGATATTTCAAGATGTATATGTTAACATTGTTAACAACCCCTACTGGTAAAAGGCGTAGCAGGTGACAGTCCTACTTCGAGAAGTTGAAGTTGAAGTACTGTAGGTACTACAGAGAAAGAAATTCAATTTAGTGGCAGGGGAAATACTTGGCCTGGTATGAACAAGTTTCAATTCAGCTCCCTCCTCATTCAAGCACTTCACAGTGCTGCCTCTCCTCCTTCACTTTTTGGTAAAAGCATCACCATTCTAATAAGTGACCCTACCCCCTCGCCTTACCGTTAAGTAAGCATCCTTGCAGGTCTTCGGAATGACTTCTACCATCAAGGTACTTTGAAAGTGACCGTGGTATCTTCTCCATAAGTTGCTTTTTTTCTTATAAATCAGTCACGGAGCGTTTGTTACTTGATAAGGAAAGCTCAGAGAGTGAGGGCTAATTAAGACGTAGGAATAAGGTACAGGAACCGTTTTAACAAAATTCGTTCACACACCGAATATAATTTTTGGATAATTGTCCATAATGCGAGGTAAATTATAGCAGCTAGGGATTTAGCGAACGTAAGAGGGTGGGATGGCAGTAAGGGTGGGCTCCGCGCTCGTTTCGGCCGCTCGCCCCTTGCCTCCTTGCTTAGCTATGAAAACAACTCGATATCAAACAAAAACGGAAACTTAAGCAAAACGGCTGTGGACCGAGTATTTTCGACAAACCGCCCACTGCAATTTATTTCTCAAATATGAATCATCGCAGTGTAAGCCTGTCAGGATTTCAAATTTCTTCGTTGTTTTCCACATGCAGTTCAATGACAACCAGTTAGACTCGTGGGAAGATCTGGACCAGTTCAAGAACTGCACCAAGCTTGAAACAGTTTACCTAGAGAGAAATCCCATCTGGCGAGACACGGCGTACAGGCGAAAAGTCAAACTTGCTCTTCCAACAGTCACGCAGATTGATGCTACGTTATGTGGTTAACAGCTAATTTGGAGCACGGTTCAGTTGAGGCGCGAAAGTCGAATCCGAGAATTGCATTAGGTTTACCTCAATACGCTGTGTGATTGGTCTTGAAACTTGCGCAAGTCTCCCAGGTTTATGGTTTCTCCATTCTAACAGAAATTCTTATTATGAACTGTCGAGGCTAAGACGTATACTCTTATTTAAGGGTGATAAGAGGACATTGGATGGTATAAAAGAGATTTTTTTTCCTTAAAACATCAGTTGGTATATTTTTGTTCTGAGAATCATTGGCTCCGTCGCTACTGGTACAGATTTTATTCTTTTGCGGAGCAAGAAGTGACTTTTATAAGCGATGTTAAGAGACAATTTTGACGTAGTTTGCAAGGGATTTATTATAGCTTTTCTATTTTGAAGGTTGTTATGTTTAAACATTGTACATATACCGCAACTATCGAGTCTTGAAAGTCTTTAGATGATGCGGCCTATCTGATTTACGCATGATTTCCCTTTAGTTTAAATATCTCGAGGTGGTATCTTCAACGCGCTTTTCGTCTGACTCTCCCCCACTCCCCCATCATCGGTCTCTACCTATGAGAGAGAGAGATGGTTGGGAAAGAGTCAGCAGCAAGCAACGAAGGAAACGACGGGGTGGGACTTATCTGAAGGACGACCTTACAGTTGTGTGATTATATTTCAGTTTTCTTTGGCTAGCGTTTAACGAATAATTTTGGCAATGCGCAGAGGACTTGTAACCAGTGAGCAGGCCCTCATTATCAACGCCACAGAACGTGAGTATCTTCATCCATTGGAAGATTTGAGACGAGTGGGGGATAGGGTTGCCGAGGGTCTGGCACTAGTGTCAGTACCAGACCCCTTACCAACTGGTGTTGCTTTAAAGGCCTCACTTTCGCGCAGGCGAAGAAACCCTCTTGCTGAAGCGCCACTAATAGGTTAGACAAAGATTTATCAGTAGTATGTCTCATGTACACTGCTCTGGCAAACTACACTTAAAGACATCTTGCTGGTAAAAGTCACGCGTGACTCGCGGCTCGCGTGACTTGCGACTCGCAAGGACTCGCATGAAACACTTTTCTCGCCTCTTCCAAAAAATACTGCCCAGAATGTGTTTCCACTAGAACATTACACAGACTATGTCTCTATATTCATTTAATGCCACCTCATTGTTATGGAAACAAAAAAGTAATTTAATTTCACCTCTCACTGCGCTCTTTATCAATTTCAATAATTTTCATTTAGCCGCTTTCAAAGACCGAAGAACACCAATTATTCGGTTACAAAAGATACAAGGAAGGTCACAAATCCTTTCTTCTCTACTAACTATGCTAAAACACACTGAGAAACTGTTTCTTCTTGTTGACTAATTCTCTTTTAGGTGAGTTAAGTCGCAATCATTATTCTTTTGTTTGTGACGTTCAATTAAAAAAAAGCACAAAATATTTGGTGGATAAGATATCAAGAGAAGCACTGAGAAACTGAAAGGCGACAAGAACATTTAAGGATTGAAAAGATGAGCTCGAATTGCAAATGAGGAACTTCTTAAGCTAAATTTTGCTAAGGTACACAAACCATGCTCCCTTCATTTTCGTTTGCTCACACATGATACACATAATAATAATCTAAAGTAATTTCACGGTTTCGTTCTTTCGTTATCTGCAGGTAATTACACGTACGCCGACCATATATGCAGTGTGTCATTTCTAGTATGAACTATTTTGTGCTGTATTTCGTTTCTCGATGCGTGTCTCTTCATCTCAACGCAATTTTTGTTTGGAAAATGCAAGCTATTTTCGGCATTTTTCTCACCCTCCATACCCTCCGTGCGGAAAGAGTTAACAGTTGGATTCACCATCGCGCATCTGCTGAATACCGTTTCTAAATCTTGCGCAACCTTTTCGTACAGCGAGGGATCTGACTGAAACGTTTGAGATTCACCCTCCCAAGGACCGGTGTCTTTAGCACTTTGGGCTTTAGGGCTAAGCGGCTTGGTGTTCACCCCATCTGACATAATGTCCGATTCCCATCTGTTAGCACCCTGTACAGGCCACTTGTCTCTTCGTAACTCAATGTCTTCTTCATACCTTTTCTCGTAAGATGTAGCTTGCGATAAAATGTCCTCCTTTTTGTCTTTTCTCGGGTTATTTTCTCTGTCTCCCAGCTTTCTAGCCCTGATATACGCAATATTGTGGAAAATCTTGCCGTACTCCTCTCGAAGTTCTTCCTCGAAATCATCCGCGTAAAGCATAATCTTCAAAGTCGTTTTAACAGTCAGCGGAATTTTGATCATCAATACTGACTCAGTTTAAACACTTAAACGTTTTTGCACCAAAAGACTTCAAATTTATTCAGAAATAAAAAACTCAGACATGCGTCAATTAAACTGGTGTTGTTATGCAATGAGAACTCAGTTATGTGCCAAGAGTCATGTCATCTTAAAGATACAGGAGGTAATTAAGTTTACAGTAAGGGGAAAAAGTTAACAATTCGATAGACCGTGAAAATAGTTCAGAGAATTACTGCAAAAACAAAGACATGCCACACTAATCCGATTGTCTACAACAATGCGAGATCGAAAACACCCGACTGATTGGTATGATGCCCCCAAGATATAAAACGTAGTGATAAACAAACTGCTCAGTTGCCATAGTTATCAGTGCGTAATTCTGGATCACCCAGAGTCCAATTCCAGAGTATTTTGAGTAATTTTTTTTGTTGTTTTGGGTTTTTTTAAAACACTTGTTGGAGATCTTTATATTTTCCACTGAGATTATTTATTTTTGGAGTGGAGAAGAGTAAGAATCTAATACCGACGTAGCCATGTTAACACCAGCCTTGAAAAAAGAAAAAAAAAAAGACGTTTTGCAGAGGTGTGCAGAGTGCCTTCCTTTTAAGGAGCCTCCTGCGCTAGGCTTTGTTGGGCCAATGTTGACGGTACTGGTCTTTACAGTTTGTAGCTCATTTTTAAGCTTTGTCTTTTCCCCTTTCACTGGCTTGTTCTTATAATTTCGTGTATTTCGTTCCTTTTTCGTTTCCGAACTGTGGACGCGAGATTACGCACGCGCGTGAACGTGCGTGTGTTCGTGTGTAGTTCGTGTGGTTCCAAATCCTTAGGATCCACGCCTTGTTTTCTGCCCATCTTTGGTCCTGGCACTAGCCAGGTTAAAGATGGCGGCTAAGCTCTGTCAGAAGGCGGTGCTCATTGTTTTGGAAGAGCTCACGAATTATTAACCAAGATACAAAACATCAATTCATTTTGATTACATTGGCGAGGAGTGAGAGATAAAAATGGATCTCCTAGGATCAATTCTAAACAGCATGGATGCTCCACCATCGACAGAAAACAAAAAGGCCAAAGGTATCCTGACCCTTTGTTGATTTCCGCCACTTCATGATAATCATATGCTTGAATATGTTTTGAAGTACAAAATTTAACACAGCTGTTTTCTGCGAAGCGTATTTGGATCATTTTTTTGTCATTGATATATTTTTCCATATATTGTTTGAGCGAGAGCTTGAATCTGAGCTCACTGAGTTTGGAAAAGGACTGATATATTGTTAGCGCAAAAAAATCCTCGGAATGAGGTGGAAATCCTGGATTCAGTCACATATCTGCAGAAACAAAACAAGTAATTTTTGTAATCCTCTTCCATAAATTGTGGGCTCAATTGCCATTGTTCCTTATTTATGTAGTTAAGCTTGTCCAGTCTAAACAGCTTGTTTATTAAGTGAATTTTAACTCAAAAGCACGGCCAAGGAGACTTATTTGCATGAGAATGTAAGATGAACAATCGTGGATTGCATTATACAAGAGGTCCGTAAATGTTCTGAAACCCTTACCCCCTGGTAGATCGTCAGTGCTCCATGTCCAATCACACTTTTTTCAAATGATATAGAGATTGAAGCATTATTTTTCATTAGGATTTCCCTACTGTTAATAAACATGTTTGTTGAAATGCAGAGGAGAAAGCCAAACTGAAGAAGCTCCAAATCGAACAAAAGAAAAAGAATGCAGAATTCCGTTCAAAGGTAGGAACTCTTGTAATGTTATTACTGAGTTATCTTTAACTGCTTTTCTCCCAAGATCTTATTAGTTATTCAAATTAGCTATTGATTTTAGAATGTCCTCCATAACTTTGATTTGAACTCAGACTGAGAAGCAAGTCACTGAATTTATAAAAGATACCAAAGAAACAAGACTCAAGTTTCCACCAATGACCAGAGTGGAGAGGAGTATTGTGTAAGTTTAAAGGCATTTATTATTTTGACCTGTTGTGGAGAAGTTCATCTGTATTTGATAGAAATTAATCAACAGAATGAAGTGATCATGCCTTAAGCAAAATGTAAGAACACTGGTTAAGAACATCTAATAATGCTCTTTGAAATTTGTGACTCATTTAATTATCAGTGTTCCTTGGGTGTTCATTAGTTGTTGAAGATCAGAGAATTCTCTGGTTACTACACAAACTTATGCAGCTCAATTTCCTTACCCCACTCAAGTTTTCCAGTGGGAGGCGCGGAGGCCTCATAGTTAGTGTGCTAGATTCCGGATTGAGTGATTCCGGTTTGAGCCCTGGCCATGGACATTGTGTAGTGTTCTTGGGCATGACACTACTCTCACAGTGCCTCTCTTCATCAGGAGAATAAAATGGACATTGATCAGCAAATTTAAGGCTGGAGGTAACCCTGCGATGGACTAGCATTCCACCCAGGGGGAGTAGAAATACTCCTAGTCACTTCTTGTTATGGAAACCGCAGTTAGGCGCTGGCCCAATGGGCCACCTGGCTTGTAAGCAGGCTTTACCTACTCAATTTTTTCACTCAGGTGTGGAGACTATTCTACTCTGCACTATCCTCTAGCTATTCCATTTCTTGATAAAAACCCTGTTTTCCAATTCATTAGTCATGATGTTGCAGAGATTGCTGGTCTTACTACATTTTCTTTTGGAGAAGATGAAGTAGACAGATATGTTATGCTTTTCAAAAAGGTAAGTATTGTCACATGCATGTTAAACAATGAACACTTTTTGAAGCTTTGGGCTGTCATTTTGTCATTGGAGTTTTAAGGGCTAAATTAGTGTGTGTTGCCAAGACTCACATTTTTTTTCAGCATTGTAAACGAAAGGTTTAAGATTTATGTATATTGTTTTTTTTTTTTCTTTATTTCTTTGTACTCCTCTGATTGCATAAGTTGTATTGCTAGGTTAGACACCAATTAAGCTGTATTTTTGTTATAATTTAGCACATTTTAATATAACTTTATTTTATTTATTTATTTCCAGGAATTTGCACCCTCTGATGAAGAACTTGAGGCATACAGGAATGGACAGGTAGATATCATTGCATAAGATTTGTTTACAGTTTACAAGCAGGAGTTATTCATAGGAGGCTAAATGAACATGTTAAATAATGTTTTAGAAGATGATGTTGACAGATTTTCACTGAGAATATTCACAAAGCCTAATTGTTTCAGTTCAGTAACTGAAGTAGGTATCAGAGTCATTAAGAAACCTTTAAAGACCAGGGGTCCATCTCTTGAAAGTCCTGCTAACTTAACAGGCCTGAAGCCATGTTTAAAATTAAAATTTAAAGGATAGAAAAGCAGGTTCTGGCACCCAAGTCAGTCGATTTTGTTTTTTTAGCTGACAGTTTTATTGTATTATTTTCAAAACTTTTGAAATCCCCATCTTGAATGAAAACAGAATAACTTTATGGACCTGTTAAGTGACCACGACTTTCAAGAAATGCGCCCCAGGCCCCAGTTGTTTATAGGGTGGATAGCACTTTCCAATGGATAAATCACTAACCAGTGGATAATTGTTAGCAAAAATTATTGCGTTATCCACCAGAAGGCGATTTATGCAGTGGATAGCCTTATCCACCCTTCAAACAAATAGGCCCATGTGAAAGCTAGCGGCATGATTCTAGGCCAATCAGAGAGTAGGCATTTTAATCATCACCTGAGCTATATGAAGTAAATCAGATATTGTTACATTTCTCAGCAATGAAGCTCGCTATTTTGATTATTAGTTATCTTTAAATTCCATGCTTCTAATATCTTTGACTTTATTGAGCTGTGGTTTTATCTTTCATTTTACTAGGAATTTGATCCAGAAAGTACAGTAAAGCTCAAGGAAGCATCTGAGGTATTGGCCATATGGAATGCTTTTATTTAATCCTTTAACTCCAAGATCCCAATGTTATTTCTCCCTTCTAGTTGCTAAATGTTCCCTGTAAAATAGTTCTGAGAATGTAGGCATTAGATCAAGATAACAACTTTACTTGTGATCAATTTCAGTATTCTCATCACCTTAAAGGTGTGTGCAGTTGACCCCTGGGGGGTGTTGACCCCTGGGGGTGTCTTCCCCTGGACACTTTACTTTCGCAGAGCCTCTCTCCACCCACATTCAATGTGATTGGGTGTGAATCTGAAGAGCTTGGTCTAATATTTAATTTTGAGTCTCATGGGAAAATTTTCTCATTAAGTAAGACACCAAATAGACGCATTTTCTTTCACTGTTTAATTTGCCAAGTTTGGCTTCTCTCCTCTTTGATAAGTTTCTATTGGAGAATTTCTCTTGGTATGTGATAGGACTTCATGAAGACAGGATTTTGAGCAGTTTTGGCTAGGTGTCCTAAAACCAAGAATGTAGAAATCACTACGGCCAATAAGAACCAAGTTTAGCATCATCATAAGCCAATGAGAAGGCAAAATAAAAAACAGGCAAATTGGTTGAGGCGCGAGTGATAAATTCGTGAGTGGTTTTGGTTTTGCATTTGATTGGTTTGGAGGATAGTGCGAATTTTCTAGACCAATAACACAACGAAGTTAAGCAAAACTAAAGCAACGGTGGACTACTATCGACACTCAGTTAAAAACTTTTCTGACACGAGTCTGTTATCTTGCGATATTTCTTCCTGGAACTTCACATCAAACCTTCGATTTTATGTACAAGACCCAGTTTCCTTACTCGCGTCCAGACATACTGCAGATACATGTAGATCATCCTCAAATATCCTGCCATCCTTCTCATTATACAGAGTAATGTTGATGAAACCAGCAAGGACACACAGCGCAAGTCGTCAAAACTTTCCAAACAAGAACCGTCCACATTTTACAAAGACAAGTACAGACACTTACTGGGTACCGACAGTGGAAAAGATGCCGCCAAGGCTACAAAAAGTAACTCAGCGTACGGTTATGGTAAGTTTCTGGTGAGGAGATGTTACGCAACTTTTCTGGCTACAGCAGACTGATACAAAAAGTTGAGCTTCATACCGTGTTTCCTCGAATAAGCGCCCATGCTCTAAAAAGCGCCCTCCCCGGAATAAACGCCCACCACTAAAGCCATAATGTCAAACATGCGCCGCCCCCTCCCCCCTCGATTAAGCGCTTCCTCCTCTCCTTCTCCGCCCTCCCTCCCTCTATTTCTTAAATAGTAAGGATACAAGGAAAACCTGTTACTATTGCTACTATATTTATTACTTTATTTTAAGCTTCAATTGCAGTGGATTCAGTACAGGAAAATAATTAGCGTCCCTTTCTTTGACCAAAATTTTAGATGAGCACCAGGCGCTTATTCGAGGAATACAGTATGGGTAACACGTGCTAAAATTAGTCAGCTCCGTCATTGTCTCTGCCTCGGGAGTGCTGTAAAGAAACCTCCTACTTTAGACGGATGAAAACTCCTGCTTTAGACGGATGAAACCTCCCATTACGCACATGATTCTTGTCTGTCAGTGTCGTGTACTATATACTTGCAGCGTTGAGCGCATTTGAAACAGAATAGCAGACTGTAGATAGTCGAAATCGGTTCAAAGACAGATTTGTTCACTGCATATCAGATGTTCACAACTGATTTTGGATAGATAGTTTTCATGCTAAGAAGAGACTCCAACTAACAGATATCAACAACTACCGGCATCCTAAAAATGAAATATTAACGACGTTCACATAAACAAGTAAGGCAATTATCCAAGCAACGCACCGAAAAGAACGAACTACCCTAATGCAGGGATCGAAACTGACCACTCAAAACTACCATACTCAAAACTAACATACTCAAAACTAACATACTCAAAACTAACATACTCAAAACTAACATACTCAAAACTAACATAGGCTGCTTGGGTTTTAAGACCAATAACCTGATAGCAAAACTGACAAATGTGTTTTCCAGGACCTGACATATAACACTCGACTAACAAACGACATCTCAGTAGTGTCCAATGATGACTCCAGTGTAGGTTGTCGAGGTTTCGCTCTGTTGCAAGTTCGTCCTTTGATCTGGAGGAGAAATCGTCGTGGAGGGGGCGCACTCAGAGGTGACGAACCTGTAATTGGGCGAAACATCCAGATGTTGTTGAAGCGTTTGTCACTGTTTCCGCCCTATTCAAGGATACACTCATCAGGAAGATTAGAATGCATGATCAAATGTGCTTCTTACGTAAACTTCATGCTACATTACGTCATGTTACGTCACGTCCCGTCCCGCCACGTCACTTCTCACTGCACTGTGCTGTGACAATCTAAACTGAATCTTGATTTTGCTGGTATTTTTGCAGTTCCCAGTGAAAACAAGCGGGATCTGCGTTCAATTGAGGAGACACTAAACGATATTCGTAAGAGGAAGAAGTTTCGACCGGGTGAGGTTGATGATGAGGAAGATGATGTCGAAGCTGAAGACAATGGCTAACCTTCCCATACAGTCCTCGAGGAAATTTTTGGATTCTCTTGAAGAGGATAACACCTTCTCTATCGTTCTGTCATCCAGAGAGCGGAATTCGTTATTTTATTATCGCTGCGAGGGTCGTTAGGGGCCAATTTTAGCCTCTACAGAATACAACAATATTCAGCGAAAATGTGTCAAATCTTGTAGCAAACTTGAGGTAGTAACCTTGTGGCTAGTTGTAAATTCGATTTTAAGAATATTTTTTCGTGATTTGCCCATAGAACAAGAACATGTATGATGTAGTTGAAATGTTGATAGTGGTTTCCCCTGTTTGTAAAATTTGAAACGATTCAATTCATCGACAGGTTTTGTGAGGCGTAGCAGGTATTCAATTAGTTTAGATGAACACGTTCCTTTTTTCTGAATTCATTTATTGAGTATGGTTTGAGCTTCGCTTTGGTCATAAAGAAGTTTTGCCAGCTTCTTACATACATACATACACACATACACATACATACGTTACTTGACCACTCCCCATAGGGGCTTTTCAGGGCCAATTCCCACCCATCCCACCCCAGGGGAGGACATCCCACCACACAGTAATCCCGTGTGTGGGAAATTAACGTCTCCAACCCCTAACCCTGCAGGAGACGGGGCCTACGGTTTGTTCGTCCTTATCCGAGAAGACTAGAATATCTATCCATTTTTTGATTATAGAAAGGTAGCAAATTCTCCTCACTTATTTTAAGACCATGAGTATCGGTCCGGCCGGGGCTCGAACCCTCGACCTCCTGCACAACACAATCCGGCGCTCTAACCAATTGAGCTAACCGGGAGGCGATCAAAGAGAGAGAGGCTCCGTCCTGCCTTCGGCGCTGGTTGCAACTCGACCTTTGAGTTCCGATTGGTTCTTGATTTCATTTGCATTTTGCTGTGATTGGCTAGATGCAATAATCTTGTGACGGAACGCTTCTCTCTTAGATTTAGAGGCATTAATGTTTGCTAAATTTCTGTGAAATACGGCAACAATTTTTCTGTAGTTATTATGCTTTCCTCATTTTTTCGAGTGACATAGAGTGTTTCAAAAGTGTCTGTGATTGCTTTTTAAACATCGAAGATTGTCCGACGTATTTGTCAGTTTTGATTGAATTACATTTTATGAACTAAAAATGTGTATCTTATGATATCGGTAGAAGAGAATAAGAAATCAGTTCTCGGCAATCTTCAACAAACGGTTGTCTAGAATACAAAATTAACGTAATTTGAATAAGTTTACTTGCCATTAATAAACAAATTGAGGCATTGTGTTCTTTACTCTTCCTTTGTTTAAAGATTGCAGGAACAAATTTCACTTTTTCTAATTTTTTAAGCCTGTGTTATTACAGACTTTTCCGTCTGTAAGTAAAACATGTCGTAATTTAGACTTGCCAAAGATATCTGCAAAGTTGAGCCAAGTTTAGTACGGCAACGCATGATTGCCGAAGAATATTCTAGTAAACGCTTTTTTTTAGGTTCGTAACCCTTTGTTTTTCTGAAAAAGAGCGAGTAAATTTGTACTTCTGTATGTTGTATCGTTCTAAGAAGTTAGAAATTAGGTATTTTTTTTCATAATCTTTTCTTTAGCAGGCAACAAAGCGGCTTCAAACATCACGTATGCTTTGTCAAGAGGGCGTTATTGAAACCTTTCAAAGTCAGAAACCTTATGACGAAAACAACAGATCACTTTGCACAGTTTTGACACATTTCAGGAAACATTTCGATTTTTATGACTTTACTGTGTTGTGCGGCAACTAAAAGTAACTTCAAATTAATTCTACTGCGTATCGCTGCGAAAGTTCTAATTCGTATAAAGAGACCGAAAAAGAGAAAATTAAATATTCTATTGTTGCGAGTTTTTAATATTGTCTTTGGTTGTAAAATTTTATGCAAAATCTCTTTACAGATGAAAATGATTCACCTGCAGATAAATTAATTCGATTCAAATGTTTGTTCAAAATGTTTATTTGTTAAGTGAAAGATCACCAGAAATATGACTTTGAAAAGAAATTTCGTTTCGTCTTGACCGTTTTAAGAAATATTGCCAATTTTTTCATACATTCTGGCAAGAAACAGTGAGAAAGAACCAGTCTAATAGATTTATAGCGTTTCAAACTGAAATTCACATACATACATTAGTCTGGAAACCAGCTGCTAACAAAAGAGAAACAAAACTGTGTTTGCCATACGTGTCTGCGTGAAGCGTTTGAGTTTTCCTGTAGGTTTAATGCTCACTTTAATGCTTATATTTACTCTTTGTGAAATGGAAATTGTCCTTTCTTGTATTTTTTTTTCGAAACAGAACTGCGACTTGCGTTTCCTGGCTTGGATTCAATTTATGACGTTAAGAAATTAAATGTAATTTTTTGTGCAAAACTTCGGGATTTTCGAGAGGAGATAAGTATTTCTTCATAATAATAATTTTTTTTCGGAAGAAATTCGTCGATTTAACGTAAGCCGCTTCAAGTTCTGAACTTTGTTTAGTAAGATGTTCGTTCCTGGAGAAAACTAGATACTTTTATCAAATTTGACATCGTTGGTGTTCAATGTTGAGGTAAACCGTAGCGATTTTCGAGCCATGCAAGACATTTGTCTTCAATTTCTTGTGTAAGGTTCTCCACACTTTTCCACCGCCTGGTTTTCAAAAGTTCGTCATTGTTTTTTTCTTCGATTTCCGTTGATACAATATGGCTTGCCCATTCTTTTCCTGTAAATGTGTACCTCCTTGAGATTTTAGGGAAGTGATTTGTACGCGTCCACATACGAGTTGTGTCGTGTCCTTGTGTTGGCCATGTTCGAAGTTGAGTAGTTCTAGATTGGGTGGCGGGAAACGGTCCAGTGTCGCTGAATCTTGTTAAATAAGATGGTCGCTTGTTACATGAGGAACAACGTTGATTTTTAGCGGATTTTACGGTATAGAATGTACGTGTTTGCATTCTTGGAATAATATTGCTGTTTGTTTTCATTCTGTTCAATTTAGCATCACTTTCATTAGCAGAATTGCTGCCGTTTGTGGCATCTTCCGATGTAGTTTTAGTCGTATTGTTTTTCGTCGACATTTCTTCATTTTCAGTCTCTTCGCTCTCTTCGAGTATTAGTTTTGAGTTGTAAACAGATGATTGAACGTTCCGGATAAACCTCTGGGGATAAATAATCCTTTGTCTTGTTTTTTCGCGAAATTTTCCGTTTGCTCGTGATTTTCTAACTTGCACGTCCTCAGCGAAAGAACTCCCTCGCGCCTTCCTTTCTTCGGGTAAAAGATCTAGCCTACCAAGTGAAATCATGGTTTGTTTCATTTCTTCAGACATCGGGAACAGCTCTGGAGTTCCTTTTCGATGCAATGACGGCTTTTCCATAGCAGAATTGTTGTGTTTTCGTTCCCGCTTTGGCTTATGTCCCTGATGTTCGACAGCTGTGCTTTTGTAAGTCGAAATTTTCTTCACATGTGGTTGCTGCAGCGGCCTTCTCGTAAACATGTTCGCTAGCATAACCTGTCTAGCCACTTTTCGAAAATTCAGCGTTTCGCTTGTTATTTTACCGTTTCTGGCAGGTATTTTTCTTGTCCTCGATGATGTTCTCTTCGTCTCCATTTCGGAAATTTTAAAACTGGTCATCAAGCACTGTTGCGAAAATTAAGCAGCAAGGTTTCCCTCTGCCGCCCCGAGCAGCAACAACTTTACAGCTAATTTGCCCAGTAATATCTTGCACGTCACTAAAAGTTACTGTTGCGTACGGCATTTCTTGCTGTTTACTGAATTAAAACATTTCCTCCAACAAAGAGATGTCGGTTTTTTCGTGTGAATTAAAGTGTATGTGACCAGAAACTGGAGTAAGCCCGCAATATCAAATTCTGACGATTAAATCCATTACTACTGATCAAGCTCTTTAAATTCTCGAAATGCAAATAAAGGTCTATTTAACGCCAATCATGCTAAAAATAAATAAAGGTCGCCGAAAGTGGCGTCATTGATATTACTTTTTCCCGAGGGTTGTTTTATATAGGATGTAAATAAAACATCGACCTACTTAGAAATCTTTTGTCCCTCAAGTCGGTTGGTGATAATAAATTATTCGCGAGGTGCTAAATGTCGGTTTTCCTCAAATGTTTTCAGCATCTTATTTTAAAAAAAATTCTAACTACTAACACCCCTGTAGATTTTTCTTAACATTATGGTGCTAAACAAAAAATTTATACGTCGAAACGTATCCCTCACACAAATACCTCTATTCCAGTGTTGACTTTTTAAAAGTGATTTTAACGGGCGCTCTAGCGGTGTGACTATTTTGAGAACTACATTCTAGTTGTTTATGTTTATGGTATCGAGATGAAGTTTCAAGTGTGATGTTTGATGGTTTGTGGTTTACGCAACTATATTAGAGGACTACGCCTCATTAGTCATTTTGATGGAGTGAACCTTAACCGTCAATAAAAGGGAGCCGTGAGAGTGGTACCTCTGTGCTTAAAACTAGAGAGCTAAGTTTGTTTTCCTTGAGGGTTTAAGTGGACGAAATTCTTTTGCAATCATTTCAGGCAAATTGTCTCTCGGTTCATCGTTTAAGTAGCAATAGCGATTTCAAATGCAACGTTATTAATTTTGCAAAATACAACAAGCGAACCCGCACGACCTCGCCTCGTGCTGATGATTTTTAAGTTCGGACACCCGAGTACCGTTTATTGCCGACCACTAAGTTCGATCAGCTTCATGGCTTATTATTCATGGTGGAGAATTGGTAAAGGATGTTTGTTTGAATGAATGAATGAATGAATGAATTCCTTATGTGCCCTTTCTATACAATATTCAAAGGCGCAGTATCCCCCATCAATTCGATAGACACAACACAAAGATAGACCACAACACCGGGCACTACGTGCCCTACTCTTTTCGAACAGTGTGTGGGTTCTTTAACGTCCCACACATTTTTTTATCACATACAAGGGCTTGTGAGACGGGACCTCCATTTATCGTCCCTATCCGAGAAGACTAGAAAGTCTAACCATTTACAGATGATATTAGTACAAAGGCAGCACTTGCTTCTCAGTTATTTAAAGACCCTTAATGTTGGTCTGGCCGGATTTGAATTCACGACCTCCCGCACAACAGTCCAGCGCTCTACCAATTGAGCTAACTGGGAGGCGGTTGTTTGCGTGTGTCGCTGTGGTTTGAAAGAAAATAAAAACATCTTTACAAACTGAAGGATTGTCAGAGAGTTCTGAGCTTATGTTAGGCGCGACTTCTTATTGATTCATTCGTCTGAGCGCCGACAAATTTAGAGAGCTTGGTATCTAAATGAAGAGTCAAACGGGAAAAAAATTTTATGTTGGAGGACGGAGTAAATGTTAATTAGGTTATAACATCCATTAATGTTAACCCTTATCGTGCGGCTCCCGGAATATTCCGGGCGCACGTGTTCGTCCATGTGGACGGGTCCCGGAATATTCCGGGTTTCCGAACATCATCGTTTTATTGGCGGAGAAGTTCGGAATATGTTGGGCTTACATTGGTTTATGATCATGGGCCAACCCAAGGGACATAAATTAAGCATCCGACAGAGTTCCGAAGACCCGAGTAGAATAAAAGAGTTAATTAGCATGAAATATATTTTGTTGCGCGGTAACACTGATAAACAAAGATGGCGGCCAATATTGTATTTGTTGATGAAGGAACTATTGATGAAGTTGTCGGCGGAGAGGATAGCGATTTAGATGAAAATACGGATAATTCTGAAAGCAGTGAAGAAGAAGATGACAGAAGAGAAGAAGACAGTGATGGCGAGGCGGACAGCGAAGAAGAAACCGAAGAAGACAACTGGGTCCTTGGCGATCGCATCCCGCGAAGGCTTGACTTCACAGCTGATCGAGGGTTGAATGTGGAGCTTCCTAACAATCCATCATTCTCTGACTACTTTCGTCTCCTCTTCCCCGAAAACCTATTCAACGAGATTGCATCCCAAACAAATAAATATGCTACGGAAACAATCGCATCTTTACAGCGAAGAGGTCGTTTACCTCAGCACTCGAGATTTAGAAATTGGCCTGAGGATGGTGTGACAGCTGGTGAGATAAAAGCTTTTCTTGCCATGATCATTGCAATGGGCCTGGTGAATCAAGAGAATATCCAGGATTACTGGTCCATCGACGAGGTTTTATCAACTCCCTTTTTCCCTCAAATTATGTCAAGAGACAAATTTATGAACATTTTAACATTTTTTCACTTGTGTGATAATGATGATTATGTTCCTCGAGGACAGGAAGGGTATGACCCAATAAAAAAGCTTGGCACTATATACAGCGTTGTCACTGGGAAATTTTCAGATGTCTGGAAGCCAGGCAAAAATATTTGCATTGATGAGGGAATGATTCCATTCAGAGGAAAGGTGCATTTCAAAGTGTATAATCCTGACAAGCCAGATAAGTATGGTGTTAAGTCATACCAGTTGTGTGACTCAAGTAATGGATATTGTTGTAGGTTTGAAATTTACACTGGTGTAAACCCAGAACCACCCAGTGCTAAAGGAAAGACATATGACTTAGTCATGAGGCTCATGCAACCTTATTTGAATGAGGGTAGGTGTTTGTATGTTGACAACTACTACACATCACCTACTTTATTTGCTGAGCTCTATAGGCAGAACACTGGGGCCTGTGGAACAGCCAGATACAGGAAGGGTATCCCCCAGCAATTTAAAAGGGCACAAGTGAAAAAAAAAAGGTGACAAGTATGTTATGAACAATGGAACTTTGCTGGCAGTTAAATTTAAGGACCGCAGAGTTTTCCAGATGCTGTCATCAGTTCATTCTGTTGTGGATGTAGGAGTTGGCCGAAATCACCCTGGAACTGGCCAACCAATAACTAAACCTGAGATTATCCATGACTACAACAAGTTCATGGGAGCAGTTGACAGATGTGATCAGATGGTGGCCTATTCTTGCTTCAGGCAACACACCATGAAATGGTGGAAGAAAGTGTTCTTCCACCTGTTTTCCTTAAGCATCCTGAATGCTTACATCCTGTACAAGCAAAGAACCCGGTCACCTGTGCTGCAAAGGACTTTTAGAAGGGAGCTTGTGAAGGAGCTTGTTAGGAATTCTGGCATCTCCCATTCTCTCACTCCGAGAGGCCGCCCAAGGAGGTCAGCCGAAGGCTTAACCCGTCTTCAAGTTGGAGGTCACTTCCCAGAGAAAATATTGGGCACTGGGAAGAAGTCCAACATCACCCGGGCATGTGCGGTTTGCTTTCCTGCCCAAAAGAAGATCCTAAAAAGGGCAGGAGAGAAAAGGAAGAGGCCAGGAAAAGAGTCTAGCTTTCAGTGCAGTGTCTGTAAAGTAGCCCTCTGTATACAGGACTGCTTCCAGTTGTTCCACACTGTTCAGGACTATGTTGCTGCCTACATTCGAAGACACGATGCCAATAATGACAATGAGGATGCTGAAACTAACTGATCATAACCATTATTCATCTTTTGTTTGGTTTTGTTAGGTTTTGAAGTCAATTCAAACACAGAAATACATAAATTTACAACATAGACCCCAACAACTGAGCTGACTGTTTTGAACTAATTCAAAACCAAACAATGTACATAAATTCCTAATTTTGATTATGTGTTGACTTGACAAGTATGCAGTCTTGCTACTGTATTAAGAAAAACAAATGTTGTCACAGACACAGGAATTGTTTTATTAAGCTGGTGGACTAGGGCTTAACTCTGATTGCCATTTTAGGCTTATACAGATAATTTTTGGAAGAAATTAATATGATTTGTTTTTTGTTAATGTATAATTTTTGTCAAGTTTTTCCAAAAGCATGATTTCATAGCTAAAATTTTAAAAGCAAAACAGGTTAAAAGTTTATTGTAATAGAATAATCAGAAAGGCAATTTCTTAAGCTTTAATTTGATATATAGGTTGTTGGGATTTGATGAAATGCAAAGCTTGCACTGCTGATGAAAGGATCAACTGTCGTGTATAAGTGTGTTACTAAAAATAAAGTCAGTTTAGGGGATTGTAACCTGAACTCGAACTCAGCATGATAAGGGTTAAGCAGTAGTAGCGATTCCCAGTCAACTCAACTACGAAAACCTCGAGTACAAAAAAAAAAAAAAAAACAACAACAACAACAAGAAACGATTCGATCTTGATGAGAAACAATGATTTCTCACTTTGAAAATTTTCACACTGATATTTACTGGCCTCTATTATCTATTAGCTATGTAGCCCTTAACTTTTATATTTTGTTGGTGCATTTGAGAAGATGAGTTTGTTTAGATGAGCCCTTCCCGTTTGCGAGAAATTGAAATTTTGAGAATCAAAGGAAACAAGTTTTAACCAGGGAATATAAACAGTTTATATTCTCTTGTTTTTGACTAAAATAAAAATTCAACGCCCGAAAATGCAACGAAAGAACGACGGTCAAACGATAAAATGCTCACCGACTCAGCTCATCTCGCGCCTTTTTACTTTTTAATTTTCTCTTTGATTATTACGTTACAATCACGCACATTTTTTAGTTTTCTCTCTTTGATTGTTACGTTAGAATATCGCACATCTTTTAGTTCTCTCTCTTTGATTATAACGTCAGAATGTGGTGAGAGAGAGAGAGAGAGAGAGAGAGAGAGAGAGAGAGAGAAAGAGAGAGAAAGCTTTATTTAGAGAGGGTAGCACGTAATAGCTAGAAGCTAATGAACTTGTGGCCCTCAGAACACCCACCCATCCCACCCCAGGGGAGGACATCCATCACACAGTAATCTCGTGCGTGGGAAATTAACGTCTCCTACCCCTAACCCTGCACGAGACGGGGCCTACGGTTTATTCGTCCTTATCCGAGAAGACTAGAATATCTAACCATTTCTTGATATTATAGAAAGGTAGAAAATTCTCCTCAGTTATTTTAAGACCCTGAGTGTTGGTCCGGCCGGGACTTGAACCCTCGACCTCCCGCACAACAGTCCGGTGCTCTACCAACTGAGCTAACTAGGAGGCGTATATTTAGTTTCTTCTTTGATTGTTGCGTCAGAATTTCCCGTCTTTTTAGCTTTCTCTCTTCGATTGTGACGTAATTCTCGAGTATTTCTACTTTTCTCTTATTGATTGTAACGTCAGAATCTTGCGCATTTTTAGTTTTCTCTCTTTCATTGTTACGTTATCATCTCGCGCACTTTTATTTTTTTATCTTTGATTGTTACGTTAGAATCTCGCGCACTTTTAGTTTTCTCTCTTCGGCTGTTCCGTTAGCATCTCGCGCACTTTTAGTTTTCTCTCTTTGGTTGTTACGTTAGCATCTCGCGCACTTTTTGTTTTCTCTCTTTCATTGTTACGTTAGCATCTCGCGCACTTTTAGTTTTCTCTCTTTGATTGTTACGTCAGAATCTCGTGCACTTTTAGTTTTATCTCTTTGATTGTTACGTCAGAATCTCGCGCAATTTTAGTTTTCTCTTTCATTGTTACATGAGAATCTTGCGCATTTTTAGTTTTCTCTTTTTCATTGTTACGTCAGAATCTCGCGCATTTTTAGCTTTCTCTCTTTCATTGTTACATCAGAATCTTGCGCATTTTTAGTTTTCTCTCTTTGATTGTTACGTCAGAATGTGGCGCATTTTAGCTTTCTCTCTTTGATTGTTACATCAGAATCTTGCGCATTTTTAGTTTTCTCTCTTTAATTGTTGCGGTAGAATCTTTCGCATTTTAGCTTTCTCTGTTTGATTGTTACATCAGAATCTTGCGCATTTTTAGTTTTCTCTCTTTGATTGTTACGTTAGAATCTTGCGCATTTTAGCTTTCTCTCTGTGATTGTTACATCAGAATCGTGCGCATTTTTAGTTTTCTCTCTTTGATTGTTACGTTACAATCTTACCCAATCTCCTTTGATTGTTTTGTTGGTATCTCGCGTATTTTCAGCTTTCTTTCTTTGATTGTGAGATTAGATTCTTGCGCAATTTCAATTTTCTCTCTTTTATTGTTATGTGAGAATCTCGCCCTTTTTTACTTTACTCTCTTAGATTGTTACGTTAGTATCTCGCGCATTTTCTTTCACACTTACGTTCGCAATTTTAACTCTTGTGTCCCTCTCGTCTTTTTGAATTTTTGAAAAGACCTCAGAACATTTTGTGGGAGGAATACAACTACTTCTAAAGTGGTCTTTGTAATTTTCTCCCTCTCCGTCTGTCCCATCTATCTTTGCGAGTATAAAGTTTGGTCCCCTGGTATGCCTCGGGATGCCATGTTTCACGATGATGTACGTACAGGGAACAAGGAATGAACCTGTTTTGCGAAGGTTTGTCCTAGTAATTGATGCGTTTTTACAGGTGTTCATACTCCATTAAAAAACTCGACGTGCTTTATTTGCAGGATAGATCGCAGGTCATTTGGAATATCCGATGTTTCGTGGGAAGACTCGAATTTGTTTCCATCAAATTTGGCAAGAATCACTCATTTGGGCTCATCCTCGGTGTAAAAACCTGTGAAGCTCACGAGTGACGTAAAACAAAGACAACAAAACATTACAAACAATAGGGTCATCATCATCATCAATCCTTTTCATGCCTCGTGGCACATTGGGCCTTCACAGAGCTTTTCCACTGCTCTCGACTGGTTGCTGCTGTCCGCACCTCCTCCCACGACCTCCAACCTGTCTCTTGCCTTTCTTTCTCTACTGTACGTCTCCAAGTGGTTTTTGGTCTTCCCCTTCTCCTTTTACCTTCTGTCGCCCAGCTTTTAGAAACATTGCAATCATTCAAATGATGCACGATCCTCGCAGTAGAGAGCGCTATTTATGCAATAGCGAAAATCAGGCCTGTACGGGATTCGAACCACTGACCTCTGCGATACTAGTGCAGCGCTCTACCAATTGAGCTAACAAGCCAACTGGGAGCAGGCCGTTAAGTTGATTCGTAATAAACCCGTGATGATAAATCAGATATGATGAATATATGAAGTTGATATATTTTGAACTGCGGTTAAAGATACGCATGATGCACGATCCTCGCAGTAGAGGCCTGATCCTCGCAGTACAGGCCTTATTTTTTTCAGGTCTGTTTTGTCTTTTCTTTGTTGATTTTGAGTCTCACCCATCTGGCCTCTTCATCCAGCCTTGTTGTTTTATCCTGAATCTGCTGCTTGGTAGATGAGAGCAGGACTACATCGTCCGCAAAGTCCAGGTCATCCAGTTTTGAAGTAAACTTCCATCTAATACCATTTTCACCACTGCCAACTGCTCTTCGCATTACCCAATCCATAACAATCAAGAACAAAAATCCCCACATCTTACATCCTTGTCTTACACCAGTTTTAATGTCAAGCCACTCACAAACAATAGGGTACAGCAAAACAATACCTCATGAAACAAAGAAAACCTCGTCAGGTTTTTACACCGAGGATGACCCCTCATTTGGGACTCACCCAAGTCGTCTTTAAGTTTAAAGTGCACCTAAACCCAAAAATTTTTTTTCGCTTAACGAAATAAGCTTATTTTTTGGAGTATTTCTGTGCAAAAATTTTTTAATTTGGTTAAATCTTAAATTTTCTGTGCCTAGTCAAAATACGGAAAATCGGCCGCCATCTTGCCCCACGAACGAGTTTAAAGAGGAATGGCTCTAGCGGATAAGGTGACGTCAAATCGAGAACACGAAAGTCTGCTTTTCACACATTTTCACTTGTTTGGGAAGGTTGTGGTCGATATTGTCCGAAATATGCCGACCAGGTGTGTTGTATGAGGAATGTATGAAGCGTGATACCCTCTTGCAAATTTCGCACGTTGCTACATCCTCCTACAACACACTTAGTCGGCATATTTTCGGACAAAATCGACTACAACTTTCCCAAACAAGCGAAAATGTGTGAAATGCAGACTTTCGTGTTCTCGATTTGACGTCACATTACCTGCTAGAGCCATTCCTCTTTAAACTCGGCCGTGGGGCAAGATGGCGGCCGATTTTCCGTATTTTGACTGGGCACAGGCAATTGAAGATTTGAGCAAATAAAAAAATGTTTGCACAGAAATACTCCAAAAAATACGCTTATTTCGTTAAGCGAAAAAAAATTTTGGGTCTAGGTGCACTTTAAAGTACATTCAGCTGACTTTTCAAGAGGATGTGGTGTTGCTATGGTAATTCCTCAAGTTAAGGAATGACCCTTGAGTCCAGGTTGTGCATGACATCATGAATTATCAAGATAAGGTCTGAGTTAAATGCTAAGGATATATTCACCGAATACAAATATGGCGACCAATTTGAGTTGCCATTGTTCTGGACTCACTAGCCTCTCACACATGTAAAAATCCTTTTGTGTTTCCATGTGAAGACAAGGCTAGTAAGTCCAGAATAATGGCAATTCAAACTGGACACCAAATTTGCATTCCGCGTATGAATCTGCTAAAGCCGAAGGCTGAGGCAGATAACATAAACACAAGAATTTAATAACTGTTTCATAATGTGCTGCCATGAGAACACTTCGTGGATAAGAGGCTTGGAAGCTAGGCAGACTTTGAACTCAACATGATAAATGCTGATACTGCTTCTATCATCTCAGCTACACACATTATTGTGTAGTGATTGAATGCTCTTGAACAAGTCTAATGTATAACAATAGTGATGGTATTGATCTATCAAACAACCTTTAAAGAATAAAGAAATGTTTTTTAGGGTCCTTAACTGGGAAATTCAACTCAGTGCCACACTATGAAATATTCTACTCAGTCAAAACACAAGGAAACACACTTTGCTTTGTCGAATATATTTAAATTTTCCTAGCATTCCTAAGGTGGAGGAAACATATTTCTAAAAATACCCAAAATAACCAATAAACATGTTCTTGAAACACAAGGTTGTCAAGGTTAATTAGGGTATTTTTTCAAAGGGAAGCAATCAATAAATTTGCATTTGCAATGAAAAACAAGGCAAAACAGAACAAAACAATCCTAATTATGTACAAAATTGTGTCTCAGTATAAATACTTAGCATGCATTGCTATGCATACTGGGTAACAAAAAATGTCTCAAAAGGTGAAAAAACTTTTTACATCCACAATTTAGTAAAAGTTACATCAGATGCCAGGCTATGCAATGATATTTATCTCACTTGAAATGTTATGGACTCATTCCATAATTTTAACCTTATACATTTTTAAATTCTACTTTCTAATCTAATAAAAAATACATTAACTAAAGCCAATAAATAGAAACAAAAAAACTGTAACCATCAGTGTTGTGACTTTGTAAACTTTGCTTGGTTTAAATTTTATTCCATTTGGAGAAGAAAATTGTGTCGCTGTCATAGAAAAACTAAACTACAGGGAAAAAAAGCAAAAAGCACTTTTAACAAGAGAAATCCTGGTAATTTGTTGAACATATTTAACCCTTGATGATAACGTTTTCAAGCATAATAATTTTTGATTTTGTTGTCAACATCATTATTTCATTCAGATGAGGATCCTTTAGAAATCAAGTTTTTTTGAGATGTTGATTGTTATGACATACAAGGATTAAAGGTGCACTGTAGAATACTTTGAGCCCAGCAACAAATCCACATAAAATTTTTACACACTTAAGTTACAAAATGTTCAAATGCCATTCTTGACTTTGAGGCCATAATGCTAGTTATGTCCAACTGGAACAATCTGGTGTTGAAGTCTACTTTCTGTTTGATTTGTCAGTTGGGCTCTGCAATTCCTCAGCGATCTGCCATAATTAACACAAATGCTATAATGGACAATGCCACTGTAGACCATCCTCCGCCATATGACCAGCTGAAGAACACATCATCCTTCCAGTTAAAAAATGTGAAGACCAGCAAAGCGATAACCACAAGAATAGCTACATAGAAAAACAGAGAGGAGATTGTTTAAAACAAAAATCAAATCCAAGTTTTTCAGGTGCCTTTTCCTCATGAAGGTTAATAACAAGACTCAACAGCTATTATGTTGTACATACCTGCTGCACAGAAGAATCCGCCTACAGTAAAGGATGGAAAAGGATGTCCCTTTCGTATTGCTGCCACAATGGCTATGATAAAGGCAATTAAATGGCAGACGAGGGCCAGAAACATCAAGGCAATCACTGCTCCATTCCAGTCTGAAAAAAAAAAAAAAAAACAATATCTATAAGTACTCAAAACATTTTCATTCAATTAGAGAGAGAGAGACCAGCATTTATTTTTGTCCCATCCTGTAGATAACCATGAACATCAAAGCTTAAATAAGGAGGGACATGGCAGTGGTGTGGAGTAAATAAATGTGCTGATTTTGAACTCTGCTCTGCCTACAATCATACTCAGGACAAATTTATTATACATAACCACAAAATTGATAAAATGATTGTTAATAAAAAAAGATAAAAACTTGTCTGAAGAGAGAGCCCTAAAAGTCAACACCACTGGCAGTGAATATTTTAGACAGGAAAACATTGGTAAATATTCTGTTCAATGAGGCAGGACAATGTTTCCAGAACGATGTACACATCAGCTAGTCTGATGAGCTTCAAAAAGAAGGAAAATTTAAGCTTGAATTTTTTCCCTTGCATATCATCAATTATCTGCATGAATATTTGTCAGTAGTCAGTTGTCCTCAAGCTTCAGTCTCCTTAATCTGTTTGTTTCTTGGAATAGCTAAGGTTTCTGAACAAACATCAGCGCATTTCTTATTGTAAACCACGGCACTTGTTTAAAATGGGTCATGTAATGCTGGAAACTATCATTGTTTATGTTCATGCCTGGATATTCTTTGTTGGGACATCATTAATTGAGGTAATTTTTTCTTAGTTTTAGGCTGTGGCAGTGTTCTGCTAACACAGTCATGTTTCTGTTTGTTACCGTATAGGCACTGCCACCAGTAATTATTTGAGGCAAAAAATCAACCTGAAAATTACACACTGTTACATACTGCATTAATTCTGTTGTAAACAGCAAATCAAAGTAAGAGTATTTGCTTCTGTAGGAGAACAACAAAGTACAGTGTACAATTGTACAATCAAATAAAAATTGTGGACTAGTTACTAAATGACAAGCATGTTACGCATAAACCACATAAAATTGGTCTCATATTGGATTATGCTGTTATTCAAGATTTCTTTAAATCACACCAGGAACCTGTAAATATATAACCACGCAGTTACAAGCTGTTCTGTCTTTACACAGAGGCTTCACCCTTCCAATAGTGTTAGTGGTCAATTGAAACTTGATTGATTTAGTAACATTGACTCAGAGGTCCTAACACACTGCACAGTGAAAAAGCAACAGTTGCAAATCATATCTAATGCACTTTTTGATTGTTTATTATTGATGAGAATCACTGCTATTTCGTAGAAAATTCCAGAACATGCTTGTATTCTAAGAGAAGAGAATATTCAGTATGTTGTTTTCAAACTTTTCACAATAATTTACTGGTAGTTCATGAAATAAGACTAAAATCTGAAACACAAAAGTTTCTATGAACAACAAATATTCTCATAAAGATTCACAACCTTTAAAATATGTATAAGAACTGTTCATAATTAGAATAATTATTCGAAACTATCAAGTTTCTTGCTGACATCGATCTATTTAACTCCGAGTTAACAGAATTAGTTACTGACAGAAGTTACACTGTAAAGTTACTTTGATGTTATAGAAAGATTTATCATGTAGGGAGACTATGAGCAAACTTACTGCCCTATCAGTCAGCCAGATACTAGTAAGGAACACAAATGTACACAAGACACGCAAATATTTTATCTTCGATATACTATTTAGAAACAAATCCGAAAATGATCTACCTGGTCTTCCCAAATCATGTAATGTTGTGCAGCTATCGGCAGCAACTACAGTGCTATTGATCGAGGTTTCAGAACAAGTTTGAAACAAGCCTTCATGATGATATTGTACACCTCCGATTTCCTTTGCTTCTTTCCACCACACTAGCCAAAAGTCGGTGGCTAGTGCCAAAATTCCTAACAGAATTGCCGCTAAACAGCTCACAAAGCTTGTTATGACTTTGATCATTGTTTAGTATTAACGTGTGTTCCCTCAGAGCTGCGCTTTCCCGAGAACGAAATCACAGGGTGTGCCGATTAAAATTTGAAAGGAATCTGTACGTAGCGTTCTGCTTGATTAACATGCATGCTTTCATTTATGCTCGCTTCACTTCACGCATAAAAATATTTTACGTATGATTTTAAAAATTACAACGCAATGGTTCACTAGTTACAATGATTAAAAACTTTTCGCAGTCTATCTCGCACAAGTCAAAAGAAAGAAATCGTCACTGACAGGTAGTTACGTCGAGCGCTGCTCCTTTCAAATCTTAGATTCGGTTATGGAGTAAAAAAAAAGTGACTAGAAAGTTCCTGTACTACGCCTACTTCCCTCTACTAACCATTTTCAAAGGTTACCAAATTAACTGCTCACCTGATTCCAGTACATCCTTGAGCGTGTGCTTGTCACTGGAACAATCAGACTCCGCGCTGATGAGTTCGTCTGTAACGTTGTCCCTGGATTCCCAGCAATGCCTGAACAAACCTCGGTAATGAGTGATGTTTCTGTTGTGAGAAACTATCACCCACTGCAGCCAGTAGGTCGTGGCTAAGCTCAAAATTATCATCAAGATCGCTGCAAAGGCGCAGACGACCGATGTTATGACTTTGATCATGATATCACGTTTGTCGTAGCGACAGATCGGTACAAATTTTGTTAGGATCGTTCGAATCTGTAACCGAAATGCCGTGTAAACTAAATACCGCTAGGGTTTGTGGGTATGGCCCTAGTATGCGCGAATGGCGCGCGGGTATAATGCGAGTTTACGCGCGGACGCGTGGAGGTAAACGATCATGAACTCGTTTGAATATCGCGCCCAGGTGAGAATGTACGTCATAATTTTATATCTTCAGGTGTTAGTTTTGATTCTGTTATCGTTCCTTATCCGGCCTCCTTTGGAACCTAACTTTCACATGACGGTGTCCGTGACGGTGTAAAAAAAAAGCGATGACATATCTTTGAACTCTGACCTAAGCAGACATGCGATGTGAGCTTCAAACATGGATTTCTCCGGCTGACATAGAAAATTGAGTGAAGATCTGGTAAGTTATCCTGGGAAAATGTGAATTTATTTTTGCTGCTTATGAACATTTTATTTCATGGGATGGGATGTGGAAAGAAAGTTGGACAGATCTCTTTGTTTAAGTGGAAATCAGCGAACGTGCCCTAAACGATCTTTGATGGGTTTTTGAACGGTTCTAGAATTTGTCATGACGCGAATCAAAGCTTCAAAGCAGCAACTTTGACTGTGTTGCAATGACTTGCAAGCCCTCAAGCTTCATAGGTCAATTTTTCTCCATTTCAAAACTTTTGCAGTGAAAAGAGAAAACTGAAGCTCTTTTTATTCTCGTCAATTAAGTTTTTAAGAAATCGACGATCTACTCGGGCGCAATCAGTAAATTCACATCATTTGTCATTCTGATCGACTACTGTTTTCTCATGGGAAAACGAATATCTATTTGTTGTTGTTATGTTATGTAACGAGACTAGAACCAAGGGAACTGTCCATCTTTTGTCTTGCCTTTCCGAGTGATCTGCCTCTCTGCTTTGCAGTAAACCCCTCTGGTCGCAATATGCGAAATAAAACGACCTTCTACACGTCTTCCTCGGCGGAATGGAGTGGAGCAGCGAATTCCGATAAAAAGGTTAGTTGTTATTTTTCAAATTTACAGGTCTCGACGAAACATTTAACCCTTACGACTTGAGGTCTCCTAAGCTGAATGCAGTGATTGAGGATCGTTATAGGAAACGACACTCATTTATTATTAAATGCCTGTTATCTTCAGCCTTGTTGGTGCTGGCAATCTTTCGTATTTCATATTTCTACAAATGTCACGAGAAATAAACATTACGCCATGTCACGTAATATTCAGGTTGCTTCGTTGCGTAATGGAGTGCACAAAAAAAAACTGAATAATTTTGCTCAGAGTGTTGCGCGAAAAATTGGAAACGAGGCATAAGATCTAATTTCATTACATTTCAATACAGCAAAATTTAAAGGCCTTTGCGATTTTTGATCTCATGAAATCACGGTTTTCGTGTGCATATGCGAAGTATGGGGGCGGTTTCGAACTTCTAGAACAATGTCAAAGGGATTCTTCGGCGCGAAGTTGAATCCAGTATTTTGTCTCTTCAAAGCAACAATTTTTTTACAAACCATAAAACTAGTCAATTTGAGCCAAGTGCATCTACTTGAGTGGACGACTGTTAATTTGAGATTGTTAATTTGGGACAGGAAATGCTCATGATCACTGCTCTAAATATGTACCGGAAATTGGGAGACAATGTTCTGAAAATAGGGAAATGATTGGATTTTAAATTTGTTCAAAAAAAGGAAAGGGTTCTAATAATAGTAAGTTGGTTGGATGGTTTCTTGAGCAAAATAGAGGGAATCTGGAATCTGGTTGAAATTTTTTTTTTTAACCCAACGACAATTTTCACATCTCATTTTCAGTGGTATAGGGTATTTCAAAACTTTTCTTAAGTCCTGAAGTGCGTTTGTTTTATTTGTTGATCTTTTTCCAACTTATTTTCTATCGTTTAGATGTCCAGCGCACTGAACATTCACCGTGGTAGCAGTGAGTCTGTGAATGTTCCCATTTTAAGAGCAGCTGAAGTGGGTGAAAGATGGCCGATCCTCTTGTGGTTCTACTTCAAGACATTAGGGCTTTATCATTCTGGTAAAAGCATAACTGTAGTACAGTTTCCTGTTTTTAATGCCGATATTTAAACATATTCCTCAAAATTTTTTTTTGTTAAGTTCCTCTGTTCTCAGATATTTGGTGTAAAATACCCAAGGCATTTCCTGATAAGTGTCATAGGATCAAAGTACACTTCAAGAAAAGTAATTCCTTCAAACTAAACTTTCATGTGTCCTGTTTCTTAAAAAACAGCTGTTATTCTGTTTCCTGTACCTGTTTGGTGTCATCTGACTAGCAGTTCTCCTACTACCTCCAATAATATGCTGGAAAGTAGTTGAGAGAATGTAATGTTACATCAAGATAGTGTCCTTCAAACATTAAATATTTCTATTGTTATCACTTTGTTTTCAGAATAATGTAGAGATAAGTGGAGATGTTACTAGTAATCATTGATCATATTTGGGAGTTTAAAGGGTTAATATATCAACATGGGTGTACACTTTAGTAAACACATAAATTAACCATTCCTGGGTGCTCTGAATACAACAGAGAGCCTTGTCAGTCATGTCATGGGCTCCATGTTCATTTTGATACTGTGTTACATCTGATTTATTTTTCTTTCTTTAGGTTTTCTGGTTTGCTCCAAACTATGCAACAGATGCATAAAGTCAAAGAAGCACACTGCATTCTACTACACAGATAATCAGTGTAAAGTATGTGACAGCTTGACATGGGATTACAAAGGTGTGCCAACTGTTATCACTGATCATGAAATTGGCTCATCCTTTCTGAACCACTGTGGAAGTGGCTTTCTGTCATTGGTGTGGCTCCTGCTCATAACTGGTATAACATTAGCTAACATTGTGCTATTGATAACAAGCTATGCAAATTCTGGCTGTGATATTGTTCATGTGCTTGCCTGGATTGGAATGAAGCTGTTGCTCTATGTTGGTCCATTCACTTGTCTCATTTCTGTTGTGCACACCACATGGCCAACTATGTTCATGGGAAGCTGGTCAAATGCATTGGCTGTAGAATTCCTTGTCCATCGTATGCGATTTGTGAACATGAAGGATAAGCAGTTTGCTGGTTACGCCCTCTTCCTTGGGAGCTTGGCTGTGATGTGCACCCAGTGTCTGAAGATAGCAGCGCCATATTTTGACCCAGAGCTGGTCTCACCCATGGTTGCTAATGAAACACTTTCTAGTCTAACGACTTTGGTTCCTCTTCACTTTTTTGTCATTGTAGAAGGCTACATTAACTTTGGTGGATTTTGCTACTTAGTGTACCTTCTACGTTGCAGCTATGAGTCAGAAATCAAATTGGTAACAAAGTTTCTGCGTGAAAACATCAACAACATTGATTTGTGTCGAGCTCGTTTGGCTGAAGCATTTGATGCCTTCCACAAATTCCGTGAATTTTCCTCAGGTTGGATTGCACTGAACCTAATTCTATGCACAGTCTGTCTTTTTCTTGAGTTACATGTGTGGATTGTAAAGACCAATCCATTGCCTTTTTTTCAATATTTGCATTCACTTCTGTTACTCTTCTTCTTAATGCTGCCAATCATCTCTCTTGGAAATGTTGATGTTGATTATTTGTGGAATCGCTTGGTTCGCCAAGTTAGTCGTCAGAGGAGGTCAGAGCAGGAAGATTGCTGGGATAAAGTTATGCAGTTTCTTCTGGAACAGCGTGCTGGTGCACGTCCATGGAGAGCTGTTTTGGCATTCTTCTTGTCAGCTATTGCGGTATTCTCTGCCATTCAGTTTAGACTGTGGTCGAACAATCAGAAGATTGTCAATGTGTATACAATGACAAATGGAAGTTTATCTTTAATGCAGCAATTTCATTACTCATGAAATATAATTATCAAATGATGTTCATTGCAGTGTTTGACTCAAATAGAATGGTTTTTTATACCAATCATATTCTTGGTGAAGATTTTTTGACAGTCCAATTTTTAATTATTTATTGATCAGAGGGGATATTAAATTTTGAAAAGCAATGATTGGGGCTGGAATGACATGTTAACTTGAGAAATTGGATGTTTTGAAAATGTTGTGACTCTTAAACTAATAGCAATGAAGATTCGCTTGGATGGACATAGAATTATTTATTAGGATGTATTATTAATGATTATTTTGAGGAACTTGTTGTTTTCACATCCTGTTATTCAGTTTTTAAAAGGAAATGAAAAGTAAAACTTGTAAGAATTGTATAATAAAAGCTACCAGTCAAATTTTCATTTCATGTTCATTGAACTGTGTGGTCTGTTGAAATTAAAATGTCCTTGCAGTATGCTCAGTATGAACATCTGAAAATTTCTTTGGCTTTGTGCATTATTATGGTACACAATCATAAACCTTTCTTATGTTTTTTACTTTATTGTGCAATCTGTTAATTTTGATGAAATATTAAATAGAAGTTTATTTGCAATTGATACTGCTTACACTGACCTATGGGAATTCTCTGTTTGTCTGGTGTTATTACTTATTATTGCATTTTTTAACTAATAATTCTATTAACCCTTTCCATCAAACTATTTCCATTCCTATCAGGGATGAATCTACAATGAATATCTATATATATATAAAAAAAAAAACTAACCAGACCAATTGCTAACGACTATTTAACTCATTAATTCTCAAAATCAATTTGTAATTAATAAATTTTTAATATATTTTGTGCCTTGTAAAGCTCTTGAAGAAGCTGTGTGTATTCCATAACCTCCAGTAATGACACATTTGTCAGATATCAAGAGAGTCCTTACCATGCAGGGTTCGTACAGGTCATGGAAAACCTGGAAAGTCATGGAATTTCAAAATTTCATTTTCCAGGCCTGGAAAGTCATGCAATTTACGTGTGGGTGATGGAAAGTCATGGAAAATCAATAATTATGCTCTCTATGAGTGAAAGGCAATAAGACCCAAAGTTGAAAAGTTAACTGACGAGTCCAAAAATCAGATTTAATTTCATTAGAAATAAACAGAAGCACGCATTGTGAGAATGTTTGCAAACATTCTTTCACACTGCATTCTAGTCATGGAATCTTTCAAAAGGTCATGGAAAAAGTCATGGAAAGTCATGGAATTTTAACAGGTCAAAAGTGTACGAACCCTGCCATGCAAAGAGAACAAATTCTGCAGCACGTGATCAATTCAAATGAGCATGCTACAAAAAGTTGGATAAATACCTTGCAAGACTAAACACAATCATAGCATAAAATTAAATATACCTAAGTTACATTGATAAATAAATATGGGTAACTTATCTTTTATGTTTCAGAGTCATCCTAAATAAATATAGCTTACCTCACAATAGTTTTTCCTTTAAAGAGGCTTAGTAAAAAACTCTACTCAACAGTAAGTTTCTGTACATTCCCCCCCCCCTCTCTAAATCTGGCATGTAGCAAGCAATTCAATAGAAAAACAGTGCTCAGCAATTTGCTCTTTGCTTTTTTTGGTCTGGTTTTTTGTTTGTTTTTCTTTTGGAGAAAAACATGCTAAAAGTTAAGTCAGGTTTAGAGAAAACAGTTTCCCCTTGGTTCTTTCAATTAGTACTCACACTACCTAATCTCTGACTCTATTCCCAATTTCAGTAATACAAAAAAGTTTTAGTCTTAGTCTTATTACACTTGCCCCGCTGCTACCTTTGCTGCCTCCTATCCCAATCTGTATCCTGTCCTCTTGCCATTGGATGGCGGCTTCTACCCCTATGCCTACCGCCATGTCCTTGATGCTGTCTTGGGGATTCCTCATCAGAATACTGATCCATGTCTGCAGACACAAACTGTGTTCATGGGGAGCTGGTCAAATGCATTGGCTGTAGAATTCCTTGTCAATCATATGTGATTTGTGAACATGAAGGATAAGCAGTTTGGTGGTTACGCCCTCTTCCTTGGGAGCTTGGCTGTGATGTGCACCCAGTGTCTGAAGATAGCAGTGCCATATTTTGACCCAGAGCTAGTCTCACCCATGGTTGAGAAAAAAAACAAAAAACTTTTAGTTTTAGTCTTAGTCTTATTACTCTTGCCCCGCTGCTACCTTCGCTGCCTCCTATCCCAATCTGTATCCTGTCCTCTTGCCATTGGATGGCGGCTTCTACCCCCACGCCTACCACCATGTCCTTGATGCTGTCTTGGGCTTTCCTCATCAGAATACTGATCCATGTCTGCAGACTCTTCCCCAGGATAATCAGAAGATTGATGGTTCCACTTTGCGTTACTACCACCTTTATTTTTTGTCATCTTCTCTGCATATGATCCTTGCTGTGATCTGGTGTTCTGGGTTGGGAAATTGCGTCGAGGACTTCTTCCCCCAGGTTTAGGGTCATCCATTGGATGATTGAGATGCATCTTCCTTGTTGGATGTCTTTGATTGGGAGGTTCTTCATTGGCATATCTGTCTTCAGAGGGCTGTTGTCGCCTAGTCACTTGTTTGCCTCTTGCTGCATTTTTAGAAAATTCATTATAGTCATTGTTTTCTTGCTCCTCAGCACTATAATCAGAATGGTAACTCTCATTTTCTGAAAGTCTCTGCTTTCCCTTTGGATGCCCACTAGTCTGGACCATGTCATTTTTCATGTGATACTCCTCCTCCTCCTCCTGAAAAGCAGGAAGCTTTCCCTCTACTGACCACTGAAGAATGCAGAAATCACGACTGCCAGTTGTTATCAGGTAGGTGTCTGATGATAGGAAAAGCATTTGTGTGACAGGACAGCTATGGCCTCGCCACTGGTGATAGTGAGCCTACAGAAAGAATTTAGAATTAAAAATGACACATTGGCTTGATTGAAGCATTGGTCAATGCCCGTAAAACAGTCCTTTTTTCTGAACTACCTGAGGGCAGACAATCACATGAAATCATTGAATATTACTCCTAGGTTCCACCCCTTAACTCCATAGAAGCCACTTCAAGAAACAAAAAAGTAACTTTTGTCAATAGTAAATATAGCAGATGTAATACAATACATATAGAAACACACTGGGTCTTATTTTGACCTAGACTTTGATTTTATCCTTAACATGAAGGAGTCTTCAACATCTTAGTTAAACATTAAGGTTACAAAACAAAAACATAAATATATGACTTATCACCTACCCCTGGTTGACTGCATGGGAATCTAAACAGACGGATATATCCCAACTCATCTCCTACAGCAAAAATGTCACGTGACCATGACAGGTCAGAACTGTTGACTAAATTTCCATCGTCTGGTTGAGGAGGCCACACTCCTGCATATTAAGTAAGTGATGCAAGATACAATTATCAAGAACAAAATGTTTAAAGTATTAAAAAATGTTCTTTACAATTGCCAAAGAAATCTGTCGAGCATTTGTGCAGAGTTTCATAAAATTTTAACTTGAAAGAGGTGTCGGTCCTTGGCTCTTGGTATATTACAATTCCCTTACTGGTTTATACTAGCATTTTGTCATATTTGTAGGGCAGTGAGCTGGACAATATTATTGATAAATATCATTATCAAAGTGTCTTTCCAAATTTATGCACTGTATTTGACACATTTTATTTGCTTTAACTAATGACCTCCTATTCTGACTATCTGTCTCGTCTAACTCAAAGGTTTAGAAAATGATTTAAATTCTTCTAGTCCTTAAGCAAGACAATTTCACATTTTCCATCCAGTACCCACTTCCCCTTTCATACCTGCTACATCATATCCTAACATGACGCTTCTTGTGGACCAGTCAATGTCACGGATGACATCTTGTGATTCTTCTCTCTGAAATCCACCAATCTCCCCTGAAAAAGTAGATGCAGGTTTACTTAAGATCTGAAAATGAATTCACCAATTTGGAGAAAGGTAAGTTTCTTTGTTAGCTATCCTGAATAATATTATATTCAATTGAGATGATATTCCTTTAGTGATATTATTTTCACTCTCATTTACCATTTTCTTAAAGGGAAATTGGACTGTCAAGGCAAGAAGAACTAACAGTGAGATGGATGATCTATCACTGCAAAATTCACTGTCGCATTGGTAAGAAGAGGAACAAAAAAAGTTTTTATTTGCCATGGCAATAGTTTGAAAACACCACGGTGATAGTTGCCACTGTCATGTTTAAGGTGTATATTTATTTATGGATAAACTTGATTCACTTACAAACAATGTGTTCATAATCAACAGACAAACTCTGAAGAAAGCAGCCATCAAGTGACCAATCCAGAAACATAATTGGTACACTATGCCCCTGTTGGGAGAGAGAGGAGAGATGACAGGGTTATATATCCTTAATAGAAGTCATATTGCTTTGCTTTCAGAAAATAATACTTATTACAGCTAACTACAAATTTAAATTCTTAACATCTTTTTAGTCAACTTGCCCACTTCTCGAACTGCTCTCATATCTTTCTCAGTTTCTTTTTTTTTTGTTTTGTTAGAGAAACTTCACCTCTTTAATGCAAACACAGTGGTTTAAAATTTGGTGGTCTATTTGGTGTTCTAAGTATTGGCCCCAAAATCCATATCTGAGTCTCATAGTTGGCCTGTAAGTTAAACTGTAAAACTATAACTAAAGATAACTCAAACATTAACTTTTCTCTGCTCAGACATCCATGTGTCTGTAAACCAGTTGGTCTGTCTGCTAATCTCTTTTTTTAGTCTGTCCATTTGTTGATCTGATAATTTGGTTTAATCAACTGAGTTGATTATGTACAGAGGCAACTGTAAAGAGCTTCTAAAGCTGACATTTCAAGCATCAAGCCCTTTGTCAGTTGTTGATCTGTTTGACTTCTGTGTATCATGACTTACTGAACATGTGCCAACTCTCCTGTAAGTTGTTCCCTCATCATAGACTGCATGAACAGAAATAGTGCCATCCTGAGAGGCAATAGCAATGTGCTCTCCATCTGGTAATAAATTAAGCAAAAAAATTAACTTTTATCAGAATACTTGATCATTCCTGATCATTACCAAGGTTCCATGACTTCATATTTCTAACAATCATTTCATATCCAAAAGGTGTGAGTGAAATAATAATTATGTTGTTTCACTGAAAAAATAGTGTATTCAATTTTACCTGGTACATGTATCTTTATCTTAGATAAAATATGTACCAAACGAAGGTAATCTTATTCCTAGGTAAAAAGCTAAAAAATGAAACCACCTCTACTATAACACAAACAAACAAAGAATTAAAACCTTTGAGAACATCAGGTTCTTAAAGCTGTAAAATTGTTTAGCCAAGTGAAAACTAACCCTACCTTTAGCATATTCCAGATCAGACAGAGGGTCTGTTCCATCTTGAAATGAAGCAATGTGCATACCTGATTCACATGACAATACAATCCACCTGAAAAAAATAGAAAATTTGGTGATGCAGCAGTTTCTAAATGACAACTTACCAAAACAATCTAATTTTACCCTGGATCATACCTGCCCACAGTTGTTCCTAAAGCTAACACATCACCCGTGGAATAGAAAGCTGCTGACTTGACAGGAAACTGCAAGAAAGAAGATACAGATCAACATCTATTAAAAAAGTGGTTGGAATTAAGGATAAAAGGTTAAATCTGAACATTGTAAGTAAGTTTGGTTAATCACCCTTGACGAGATAATAGGCCCTCACAGGTTTCCTATCCCCTTCCCATCATTCCCCTCTCCCCTGAACTCACACATATACAAAGCATTTTGTCTAAAAACTACCAATACCCATTTTAAGTCCCAGAAGGAGAGCAGCAATAAGAGTGAGGTACCCTACCCAGGAACACAAATGTCACAATGACCTAACCAGGGCAACCTCTCTATAATATGAAGTCCAGCCCACAAATCAATAGCCAACCATGTGTTTTATACTCCTTATGACTACAACTAACTACAAAAAATCACCAACTCTTAAACTTGGCTCAGTGACTGTGATTCAAAGCAATTACCTCCACATTGATTGACCAAATAATCTGATGGGTTTCAGCATCCCACAAAGAGACTGTGTGATCAAGAGATGCGCTGATAAACTGAGTTTCATTAGGGTGAACTGCAAGGGCATGAACTTCATCCTTATGACTCTATATCACGATATAAAAAGTGTTGTTTATTAATTAATAAGCCCTTTTCCATGAGGATAAGTTGTTGAAAATAAGAAATCCTCAACCATAATTTTCATCCTTATGACTCTATATCACTATATAAAAAGTGTTGTTTATGAATTAATAAGCCGTTTTCCATATGGATAAGTTGTTGAAAATAAGAAATCTTTAACCATAATTTTTTTTAATCTTTTGCAATTATAGTCTATCAAATATATTTGCTGGGTGTGATTGGTCAGACAGACAGATAGACAGATACCTTATTAAGGTAACAAAGGTATTAAGGCTCAGGGTGGTCCTTTCAGGTGCTTGAAAGCAACCTGCTATTAACTCTTTAACTCCCAGAAAGAATTAACACGTAACTTCTCCCCATAATATCCGTACATAACCCAGCAAACAGGTGATGAGAATATTCAAAGTTGTAACTTAAAGGCAGAAGTTGTTATCTTGATCTAACACCAAATTTTTGTAATTAATTTACAAGGGAATGTATAGCAGCTATTAAAAGGGGAGAATTACGTAACAATCAGATCTTGGAGGTTGAAGAGTTTATTGGAACCTGAGAACAGTTACATTAAAATTAATGCCCTATAAAATTTGCAAAAAAAGTGAATGTTATATAGAAGTTGAATATATTGATTGTTATTTAAAAGTTACATGAAATTCTATAAGTCTGAAGAATAGCTTGAAAAGTGACTCAGGCTCCTTCATAAAACAAAAAGAGTGCATAAGGAAAGAAATTTTGATGGACCATGCATTCTGCATATTGATACCAATGTTTCCTTTTTCCAGGATTAACCAATCAGTTATCATTACTACCTAAAAGAGCATCTCAGTTTGATTCATACCTCAACAATTGGTTGAAATGAAGAATTTAGAGAGCCCTCTACAATATCATTGCTTGTCACTCCAAGAAGAACACTGATGTCATCTCCATGGCCTGAATGCAATGGTTCAATAGCACAGATTCCCCCAAAATTACTGTCCAGCTAAGAAATAATCACATTTTTTTTTCAAAATTGAATCAATAAAAATTAATATATATTGTTTCCCCAAAAGGGCCCATGCTCTAATAAGTGCCCACCCCCTAAGCCATAGTATCAAACAAGCACCCTCCTCCCCCCCTCATTTTCTTTAAATTCTAAGGATACTAGGAAAACCAGTTTCTATTACCACTTAAGTTATACCTTTTTAAGCTTCAACTATTATGGTATCAGTACAGGTAAACAATTTCCTGACAAGCGCCCTCCTTGAATGAGCACCTTAATTCCTTCCAGCGAGGATCCTTCCTTTCATCCAAAATTTGAGGGAAAAAAAAATGGGGGCGCCCATTGGAAGAATTAGGGTAAGCAACAAATGCTCTTCTGATAATGGTGGGCTTCCTGTGAAAAAAACAACTAACATGTTGGAATGGAAATTTCTTAATCACCTGAATTTCTTGCAGTGGTGTGTTAAAATATTTGTTTGCATCCCAAGCTTCAAGTCTGCCATCCAAGCCACCACTTAACAAAGTCCCATTTTCAAGTAACCTTAGACTTAAAATACTTTTCTGCGAATAGAAATAAGAAATGCCATTTCAAGTTACTGTACTGACAGTAATTTTGCTTTCTGCTTTATCTGTTACAAATGGATAAATGAAGGAAAAGATGCCTTAAAAAGAAACAGGGAGAAAAAGAAGCCACATAAGTGGGAAGAAAAGGGTGAAGGATCAGAAAAAGAGGATCAATGATGAAAGGAAAAGGGAGAAAGGATGGCAGGGAAGTTAAGGTGGAAGATGGAGGGGGTGGACAGGAAAGGGAGGGGAGGGTGGATGAGGAGAAGGGAAGGATGACAAAAGAAGGAGGAAAGGAGGGTAGGGAAGAGAAGATGGAAGATGGAGGGAGTGGATAAGAAAGGGAGGGAAGGGTGAATGAGGAGAAGGGAACCATGACAAAAGAAGGAGGAAAGGAGGGTAGGGAAGAGAAGATGGAAGATGGAGGGAGTGGATAAGAAAGGGAGGGGAGGGTGGATGAGGAGAAGGGAAGGATGACAAAAGAAGGAGGAAAGGAGGGTAGGGAAAGAATGATGGAGAGTGGCAGAAGTTAGGAGGATGGGAAAGTGGAAAAAGAGATAAGGGGAGATCTGAAAGAAAGTAAAGTACTAGTCACATAACAACTGAAATGAACATGAGGCAGGATTGAATTTCTTTTCAAATCAAACAATCAAAGTTAAAAATTAATTTCTCTAGTCTAAGGAAACACATCTTACCTCATGGGCATTCCTAACAACAAACTTGATCTTCTTTGATACTAAAATCAAATGAAATGAAAACATCAAAGTTTATGTAATCCTGTTTTATAATTACACATGTGGACTAGCAACAATAAAGAAAAACTGCAAGTCGAATTATTTTAAATAATTAGAAGTTACCTTTTCCCCAAACTGTGATAGAACCATTAGAGTCACCAGTAATGACATCTCCATTGGGTGAAAACTCTAAGCATGTAAAAAACTGGGGAATTTCATACTTCTGCAATGGTAAACATGATAAACAATTTGACATATTCTCATGAGTAACATAAGATCATAATCATCTGATCTGTAATCCTTTCCACCCTAACATCAGTATGTATAGTCTCTATACTGTTTTCGATATGTTTCTTAAGGTGCCAACACGGGGAATTTGCTAAAAAATCCAGAACTTCTTAATTTTGATCATTTTGTTAATTCTCGTGACCAAGTGTGAATCAGGGTGATATTGTGAAGAGAAATAAGATGCTGGTCACTCTTAGGATTCAAAGGGGTTAAGAGGAGGGATAGCATCAGGACTCTGGCGTCAGTGGGTCTTAACATTGTCTACTTAGGCAAGAAATTTTTGTCAATGAATGTACTGGCTATATGGAAACCAGACAGATAGGACTAACAGCTTTCCATCTCTGGGAATATAGCAGCTACTTGTATTTGAAGCCTCTTCAAAGTAAAGAGTTTCAGGAATTTTAAGCAGCTGGTGCATACCAATCCTGGCCAAATTACACACCTATTAAAAATCAATCTTAGAATTTAAGACTACAAGTTGCAAGCTAGAAGAAACCTTGCATTCACTATACAAAAAAAGTAAAAATTTAAATTTCATTTTGGCCGAGTACCAATAAATTTACCTCAAAATAACCACTTTTCCTCTCTAGTCTTGTGTTGTGAAGTCTCCAGAAATAGACATGCTCCTTTCCACAAGTGACAAGAGTCTTACTGTCATCAGGATCAAAGACAACTGCCACAATAGCACTAGACTGACCCTAATTACAAGAAAGGTAATTTTAGGAATGCTGCAGCAGATACTAAGTTACACCCTTACATCAGTATGCACATTTTCCATACTGTTCTCTAAACATTTCTTAGGGTCCTGACAAGGATTAATTGATTGACACTATTAACAGCTTAATATTTAGATGGAGATCATTTCCTTTATCCTTGCAACCTTCATGTTTGATTCAGGGCTGATATTGTCGAGATTGAGAAATTAGATGCTAGTCACTCTTTGGGCTCAAAGGGTTAGGTCATCAGCTTGTTTTACACAACTCTGCCTTAACATGCGGGGGTTTTGTAACATATGAACAAAATAAATGGCCTAACTTGGTCTCAAGTTTTCTGTAGTTTAGTTTATAGAATGATCTGACAGATACTCTGATTTTTCTTCAGTGCCCCAGAATATTCAAGATTTACAAGCAACGATTAATTTTCTATTCACACCTTGCTCTGTTGTGTTATTACCCTTTCTTCCCATTCCCATACAGTGAGATGATGTTCATCATCTAGTGAGTCCACACAGGCCAGTTGTTTCCCATTATCCTGTTAACAATTTGAAAACCACTAGTAAGCAACAGACTGAGTTCCATAATGTCATTCACCACGCCAACTGGTGAAATATTCTTATCCCTGGCCAGTATTTTACACATTATATAATTGGATATTAGGAAATCAAACAGAACAGAACAGCAAGTGGCCAAAGGACTTTTTTCTATAGAGCAGTTACTTTATGGAATTCCTTATCTAACGATCTGAAACTCTGTGAATCAGTTAACCCTTTGAATGCCAACCCAGGTGCATGCCTCGCAACCAGCGGCCATATTGGATTTTTCATAAAATAATTTTACTCAACAATTTGAGCCCTTTGGCATTGTATAACTCTTTTTAGTAATCAATCTTGCACTACAATAGTCAATACATCAAATATGTATTTTTATTGGCTAGGTTATTACAACCTCTATGCCAGTGTGGTTGCATTTATAATAAAAAAACAATTTGATAAAAATGATTTTCAAAAACATCTTATATAACAGATTTCATTTCTTCTTTGTACTCCCAGGTCCTTTGAAACAACCACGGATAAAAACCTTGAACGACCGAGAAAAGAAACAAAATGCTTGTCAGAGGACGTATATATACGTCCTCGGTATCTGAGGGTCCTATTTTAGGACGTATATATACGTCCTTGGCATTCAAAGGGTTAATGTGTTTCAGTTAGGTCTCGCCTCTTAAGTAACCTCAGCACCTCCGCTATTTAAGTCATTGCTCTATTTTAAGTCTGATATATAATTTTTAGCTTAATTGTATAATTAATGTTTACCTTAATTGTATTGCATCTGAAAATCACATTTGGGGAAGTGGTAATAAAGTATGCATGTATGTATATATCAAAAGAGATGATGAGTATTAACAAGAACTCATTTGTGGGGATCAGGAAAATGAATTCCCTTCAACAACTGATGGGACAACTACACTTCAAAAGATTTGAAAAGTGTTTCCATAACTATTATGCTGTGAGAATGTTCAAATTCAATTACTTCAAAAGTTCCACTGATAGTCTGCAGTTCTTGTTAGTTGATTGCACAGTCTGATGCAAAAAGGACTGTTATTGTTGTTCAGACACAGAGTGGATTTTGAGCTGCAGTAGTCATAATCAAAGATGTGGGGAGTTTTTAATTTGTCAGTACTTTGCAAAAAGGATTTAGAAAACAAGTTAACTGCCGGCTGTAGGGCAATGATTGCATTTTCACAGAATAACAGTCTGAGTGCAAATTAAATTACCTGTTGAGAAAATGCTAGGCAGGAAACACTTAAACTGTACTCCTGAAGGGCCAGAACAGCCAATGTGATGAGTGTCTCAGCATCCCAGATCCTGATATGACTCTGCAAATTAAATATTAATATTTATATTTAATTCTTGCCAATTTCACTTTTTACAAAACTATTACTAACTTTATCTTATTTCGATCTCTCTTTTACAACAATCATTTGTTGGGGAAAAGCCCACAAATAACAAATCAAGCTAGTTGTTTAAAATATCCATAATACCTCTCAGTGACAGGGAAACCCATCTTAACATTTAATTTCTGACCAACTGCTGGAGATCAGAGTGTCACGTTTACGGATGCGAACTCTAATCTTTTTTACTTATATAACTCTTCCGTTTTTAGCACAAAGACACTGAGAAACTTTCGATGACTTTCTATTAAATTTGTTAGCATGCTTTGTTTGATTTCTATTCCGTGACTAGCAAATATCCGCTTGAAGCTAGCTACATAACGCACTGTTCATTTCTATTTCCCCTATGTCAAAGTGTAAGAACTAAATTCGCCTTCTATTAGCAAGTAGTTCAGTTGCGAGGAGTCACTGTAGCGAAAGCATTTCAGAGCTGAACGGAGTTTAGGAGTTCTCTATCCAGAGTCAAGATGTAAGTTACGCTTGTAATATTCCTCATTTTTATCATTTCTAGTTTCGTAGTCTTTCGGTTTTCCTTATATCGAACCTTCATGTAGCCGTTCTATAGTTTTTACCGCCTGTGCTGTACAAAGACTGCCAGCTTAAGTGAATAAAGAGTTTGATGCTGCTACTTGTCTAAAGTTCAACACTGTGGTTATACTGGCGAACTCCGGTGCACAACACCACATGTCTGTGGCATCGGGAACACGACACAGAGCATTAGTGACTGATAAATAATTAATAAGGTACAGTAGGTACAGTACATGTAATACCATTTTGTCAACAATTACTGAAACAGATTATGTTTAGCACTTAATTAAAAAGTGCCACAACTCACAAGTTCATTTTGGTCCACTGACAGCCCAGATGCCTGTCCTGTTGCAAGATACCACTGATTGGGATGAACTGCCATGCTACATAGAAGAAATTTACAGTTATATCAACCAGTTGTTCTTGAGAGCACCAATGCTTATAATCAGTGATGGTTTCAGAAGGTCATATGAACCTAGCAACTCACCAATAGAGTGTTTTTGAGTGATTCTTGTAAAGCCAAACCAATTCAATATGAAAGTAATCACAACAGCCAATCAGAAGAAAGGAATACACATTTAAGAGCCAATGAGAACTCAAAGTAAAACTAACCTGCCCCAAAATGCAAGTGACCAAGTTGTGAGTGGTTTCAGTTTTGCATTTGATTGATTGAAAAATGGGCCCAGTTTTCTAAACCAAACACACAACAAGAAAAGTAAACCCAAAGCAATCCCTGATTTCATTTGACACTAAATTGAAAATTGTTCTGACTTATTAAAGATCAATCATGCTAACAAATAAACCACCATCTCCCTGTACCAAACTGTGATGACTGTGTTACCTCAATTTTCCTTTAATCTGTGTTTTTTAGACAAACTTTTCTTCATTATTGGAGGTTGATAACCACACAGGATTCATAAGTGTTAAGTTTTCTAGAGATATAATATCTATCAATTGCAGCCACATGTAGCTGTTTTACACTGCCCTATTACAGATTGAATGATTTCTGGATAACCTGCACCACATTCCATACCATTTAATATCATCAGCATGTCCAGTATAATGGCGCTGAGTGTTTGTTGACTTGTTGTATATGACCACCATTGTGGCAGCAAAGTAAAGTATTTCTCCAGATGGTAAGATGTGTAAATTATTGTAACTGTCTTTGCCATGGTATCCATATCTAAATCAAAAGTCAAGGATAATAGAGGTAAATTGTCAATCTATTTTTCAGGAGTATCATTAACACTGGAAAGGAGAATTCTCCTACTTAAATTCAATGGTCTCAAATTATTTTTTTTTAATTCCCTCCTGACCCCGGTTGTTCAAAGGGTGGAAAACCATATGCCCCAAATAAATCTGTATCCAGTGGATGGCATATAGTACATTTTATTCACACTTCTCTCCTGGACAGTGATTTATCTGTTGGATGAATTAAAACGCCCTTTGAACAACTTGACCCTGGAGGAAATATTATTCTCTTGTTTCTTTACAATAGTCTCCACTTTCCAGTCACTGCATTTCTTAATAATATAAACCTGAGTATAGTTGCTACAATTATACTATCTAAGTATAAGGAGTTAGGTTGGTTACCACTAACTAAGAGATGGACCTTCCACAAATGTCTTCAAGTTTTCCACTGCATAAATGGTTTCTGTCCATCCTACTTATTGAATTTGTTTTCTTGTAATTTGGATATACATAATTATAATACTAGGGGACTTAGTAATATTCACTTGAATACGATTTCATCTAAATCAGGAAGTAGATCATTTTCTTATGCAGCCGCTGAGCTTTTTAATGACTTACAACAACATCAATTTAACATTTATATAGCGCAAACTACTATATAGATAATCAGTCGCGCTTTAAAATCAGTTAAGGTGAGATCGGACGTCAGAATTCATCAGGCGCACTATGCAGCCACTTCAGTCCATGTATTGATCTCACCTTCCATCCCCAATTCACCCTAGATTAGACACTACACAAAGATAGACCACAACACCGGGCACTATGTGCCCTACTCTTTTTGAAGAGTGTGTGGGTTCTTTAACTTACCAAATCATGTAAAGAATTCTGAATGGATAGGGAGTTTTACTTGAAACTATTGGTTTGAGAAATGATTGTATGTAATTTTAGTTGTATATATATTTAGCTTTTAAACTTATTTATTTATTTATTTAATTTAATTTATCTATATGTATATTATAATCTATTCTGTACACAGCTTCAATGTAAATAAGTGACAACTTTTTGAATTATGTGTGTAATAAAGTTAGTGTTGAAAAGATACACCCATGAGAGTTGCAGCTTGGAGTCTGGTGGTGATACTGGAGACTCGTCAATTGTGTAGTTATCTAAATCTGATGTGTGATGGTAGGTATGCACACGTCCTTTCACTTTTATGGTCACAACTTGGCTTTTTACTGGAAAGACAAAATCACATTATTTGAATTTTTTTTTATAATTACGACATTGATGGACAAGTGTTTTTAGGAATGGTAAAAAAAAATAGAGCTTTATCTGCATATACTCAGATGGTAAATTCTAGGCACAGTCTTAATTCATATGGTTTTAACTCTTATTTCACACGAAAATTTCTTCTACATATGAAATTCGCAAGGTAAAGAGCAAGTGAAAAGCATCTGCAAAGGAAGTGATAAATGTCATCCCTTCTTAACCCTTTAACTGACCCAAAATGATTGAAATTTAAATTCTCTCTAATAATCTTTATACATAATCCAGCAAACAGGTAATGAGAATACTCATCCATCGATGGACAAGTGTTTTTAGGAATGGTAAAAAAAAAAAAATAGAGCTTTATCTGCATATACTCAGATGGTAAATTCTAGGCACAGTCTTAATTCATATGGTTTTAACTCTTATTTCACACGAAAATTTCTTCTACATATGAAATTCGCAAGGTAAAGAGCAAGTGAAAAGCATTTGCAAAGGAAGTGATAAATGTCATCCCTTCTTAACCCTTTAACTGACCCAAAAATGATTGAAATTTAACTTTTCTTTATAATCTTTATACATAATCCAGCAAACAGGTAATGAGAATACTCAAACTTATCAGGTAGATGTTATAATCTTAATCTATGTGAAAGTGTAGTGTGATTGTCCGGGTGAGTGTAATCCTGAGAAGGACTGTTGTCGGTGGTAGTGACTGATGTTTCGACAACCTGTGCGGAAGTCATCAGAGTCAAGTGAATGGTTGTTGTCAGTGGAACGTTCTTATTTCAGTTCATGTAAGATGTTTGGTCAGTTTTGCCATGATGTTATTGGCTGTAAGACTCAAGTGGCGTAAGTTGGTCGTGATTGGTCTGTTTCAATCCGTCGATAAAGTTGGGTCATTCTGTTCCATTCGTTTGTAATGTTTATGTTGTGAATGAGTCGTTTGTATGGAGCCGGTAGTAGTTGACACCTGTTTAAGGGAGTCTATTCTAAGTTTAACTTAGTAAACCAGCTTTCCAGAGTCAGTCATTGAAAGTAGTCAGTGCTGTAGGTTAGGCATTGCGCAGAGTCCCAGTCAATATTGTGGTTCGTAAGTCGATGATGTTCAGCAATGTCATTGTTGACATCACCTTTCCATTGCTGAACATCATCGACTTACGAACCACAATATTGACTGGGACTCTGCACAATGCCTAACCTACAGCACTGACTACTTTCAATGACTGACTCTGGAAAGTTGGTTTACTAACTTAGAACAGACTCCCCTAAACAGGTGTCAACTACTACTGGCTTCATACAAATGACTCATTCATGACATAAACAATGCAAACGAACCGAACAGAATGACCAAACTTTACGATGGATCAAAACAGACCAATCGTGACCGACTTACACTACTTCGGTCTTACAGCCGATAACATCATGGCAAAACTGACCAATCATTTTAAATGAACTGAAATAAGAACATTCTACTGACAACAACTATGCACTTGACTCTGATGATGACTTCTGCACAGGTTGTCGAAACGTCAGTCACTACCACGGACAACAGTCCTTCTCAGGACTACACTCACCCGGACGATCACACTACACTTTCACATGTTACCCCCAGGTTCAAGCCATTTACTGCAATCTTAATCTAGTTAACACCTAATTCTTGTGACTATACTTTACAGGGAAATGTGTGACAGCTCCAAGGAAGAATTAGCTACAAGATCTTAGAAGAAAAAGGGTTGAGAGTGTCTCACATGCATTTCAACCAGCTCTTAAAGACTAAATACCAAAAACCAATCACACCAGTGTATGCATGCTCTTAGAACCTAGACTGCAGTTTGTGATCAAAACTGAACACCATCGAATTCAGTAAACTCAACCCTCTTTGAGCGTCTCTGTGTGAAAATGTAAGAGGCTCAAAATTAAGGTGCAAAGCCACATACCAGATGATTCTTCCCTTGGTTTCTTCCTAGTCTTCTGCAAACGATTTCTTTGAGGCGGAGATCCTGAATGGTTACTGCTGTTAGATGATGGGTTGGATAGGTTTCTCTTAGAACCTTGTTCTGTGCCACTAGCAATGAAAGTATCAGCATCCCGATACAACTGTGAGAGACTTTTCACCTGAAAAACAGAATAATCTATTTCACAAACAGAGTCCATGTTGCCATGAATCTGCTTAGTAATGCACCATAGGTGAAGCCAAAATCTGTTTAGAACAAAGAAGGCACAGGCACAGCCCAGTGTGTCACTGCTGTTCTAAAAGAGATTTGCATGGAGAAACAGTTTTCTAAAACTTGCTATGTTTGAGCTTACAGATAGTGTTTCTCAGCCCATCACATGGCTGGATTTTAATCAAAATAGTTGAAGAGAGTTTCACTCACACTTAATATTTGGCTCTGTCTGCAGTGAAGTAAGAAAATACAAAATTACAAATTAAGTAAGTCACTTAGTTAAATTCTTTCCCCACTGAGGTTTATTCATTTTCACACATCTACATTTCACAGATTACAATTTTTTTTTATATGCACATATATATCACCTCTTCCTAAGGGTTATTATGCAAATATCTTTCTAGTTAGTTACACTCTCTTGAGAATTATCCCCTCTCATAAAAATTATGTTTTGAAACAAAATATTAAAAATTTCCAGGGTAAGAAGTTAATATTTTGCAAAATTCACTTCATATGCTGAACTTCAATAAAGGCTTGTTCTCAAAAACATGTATAAAAACTATTGCAACCAAATGCTATTAATAATTAAAAACTAAGTAGTTTCATTATAGGCAGCCATCTATATTTCATAATGTCAAAAAGCCTTCCTGCCTTAATTCTTGATCCACCAACTGCTTTCATCAAATAATATTTGTTTTAATAATTTGGAAAACTATGGCAAGATAAGAGAGAGCTTGATTTGATTTACCCAATTTAAGTCCGTTTACCAATTTCTTCTAGGACAGAGTTTGATGAATTTAATAAAAGCGGACAGGTGGCTATTTTATTCTTTTAACAATATTTGTCTACAAAATAAGACCGATCTTGTTACAATGTTTTGGGGCAATTATTACACGTAGCTCTTCTCGGTAATTTCGTAAAAATCTTGAAAAGGTACTACACCCTTTATCTGAAAAATATAGGAAAATTAAAATCATTCAAGGGTTCAGTTCATTCCGAACGAAAAGAATAATTTGAAACGAAAAATCTGTCCTAGCACTGATGATTTTGTTTCGATGGAAATCAGTTAAACTTGCGCTTTAACGAAAGTTAAAGCCTTACCTTTGTTCCCTCCATAGTGCGCAATTCCTTGACTGAGTACTTCAACATGTCAGAAATGTCCTTCACAATATCATCAAAACTTTTAACCGTTTTCGTGTTCAACAAAATTTTGCATTTCTTGTTTCTGTCGTGCTCACTCACGATAGTTATCACGCGCGGTTTCGGATTTCTGTCGGAATTCCCGCCAAACTTTGAATCCCTACTCGAGGAAGAATGCGAAGATCCTCCAGAAAAGCTCTCCACATCGAGGGACCGAGACTTGTCCTTCATTTTTTCGCCGTAGTTCACATTTTTAATAAGTTGGTCTCCTGAGGAACAGATATAATGTCTTCCATCCTCTAGCTGGTTGATAGCTGTAATAACACTTCCACCAGGCGAGAACACATTTCTTACTCCGTACGGAAGTGGAATTGCCTTCGAAAGGTCATCTACAATCGTCTCGAAAGATCTGTAGCGTTGCCTAGTCACAACCATTTCAACGCCTTTGAAATGTTTGTCCCCATTTCGATAGAAAGTAATTTTCTTGACAGCATTTACTCGACTTTTTCGCTGATCTCTAGTTACTGGATCTGGGGCAGAATTATTAGGAAACTCAGGATTTGATGAATTATAATTTCGTGTTCTGAAGTTTCTGGGATCACCTGCGGTGAGCTCGTTCGCTGCACCTTCGTTGCTCCTTGCTGGCAATGGAATGCGACTATTGTAGCTAGGTTTACCATCTCTCTTTTGCGGTTTTCTATCCCTGATATCTCTATCAATTTCTGGCAGTCTGACATGATCATCGTCTTCCAGATCGCTGTTACTATCGGCTGGAAAAGGCCGCGCTTGTCTCACGCCATTAGCCAATGCTCGACGCTGTTGATGTTGGTTACTGTATCCTCGTCCACGATAAGACATGTTAAGTCCACGAAATCACCATGTTTAAACACTTTTCAAGCCGAAGACAAAGATCTTTCTCAGTGTAGAGTATTGAAATTTCCAGAAGCTCACCAGAAAAGTCGCGTGAATTCATTGAAAATACACCAATAACAGATTACCCAAATAAACTTATGTCAATGTTCAGGAATAGCCTTTCACAGCTCTTTCCAATACAACATTTATCCCATTGAACCATGCGATGTTCATCAATTTTTTCAATGAAGGCGTTTATCTCTATAAGCTGAGGCTTCTTTTCACTGGACTGACAGTTAAAACAACTTGTCAACCTTGGTTGTGCCTTTGCATTGTCACACAGACATCCTCGAACGATGCTAAGAACCCTTTTGTTTACTTGCCTACGAAATTGACTGTTACTTTCTAAAAGTGTCTCTTCCATTGTTAAGGTAATCAGCAGTGTCGTCAAGCTATCGTAACCAAGCAGGTGTTCGAGACCACACGAGACAAATGATTCAAATGCAAATTCCGTTTCATCAAAGCAAGGCATGACCGCCATTTTGACTTTGTAGCTAAGAGGGAGGTCTGGGACAGACAGACAGGGAAAGGAATCCCAATGGAGAGGGAGGAGGGTAGGAGGGCAGCTTTAGGGCCTATGAGGGAGGTCTGGGACAGACAGGGAAGGGAATCCCAATGGAGAGGGAGGAGGGTAGGAAGGCAGCTTTAGGGCCTTGGAATACCTTCCTCTATGATTTTTTTAGATCAATATTAAGTTTTTTTATAATTATTAGTTTCAAACAATCATTTAAGTTCTGATATTTTAGGTGCAAACGGGAAACATCGCTCAGAGGAAATTGGTACAGAAACAGTCTCAAAACATACTTGAGATCAAGCCAGCTCACCAGTGCAAGCAATTAGACTATTGTGAGAGCTGATGGGGTAACTTTCTGTTGATAACGTAGACAGATCACTGTAAAAAGTTTCTAAAGGTGATATTTTTAGCGATATCCCTTCGTCAGAGGGAAAGGTGGAACAGAGAAGTCCTTACAGAAGTCATCGATATTTCAGATGCAAACAAAATTAATATAACTTTACAGGCCATGATCAAATTAGCTATTACATCATGATTTTACAGCTCAGAGTTGGAGCTTTGATTCTATAGGTCGTAGTAGTAGCAAGTAGGATAAATATTGTAAGAAATATACAACTTTTTTTAGAGACATGTTTTAGCATGCTTATGCAATCTTCAATCAATGAATAACTGAACGTGAGTAATTATATAACAGACAATTAGATGAATAAAATATTTACAATATGATGTAATGCAAAAGCGGGTACTAATTACAGCGTGACAACAAACATGGAATTAAAGATGTGAACTAAAATGTTAGAAAAGTGTTATAATGCTGTAATTGTTTGTTAAGTTCAGGTTTGATCTTATTTATATAAAAAGCTTCTTTGAGTTTTAAATCAATTGAGTTGTTGGCAGAATCCAGAATACTAAAGCAAGAAAGGGAGTATTTGTTCTTACAGGAAGGAGATGTGTTAAAATGCTTAAAAAATATACGAGTTTTTATCGCTTTCCGTGTGCAGATTATATAATTACTCACGTTCAGTTACTCATTGATTGAAGATGGCATAAGCATGCTTAAACATGTCTCTAAAAAAACTTGTACATTTCTTACAATAAATATATTATCGCAATTTTTTATGGTTACTTATCAACATTTGATTACATAACACGCTTCTCTCTGTGTCCAGAAAAAGTGGTTCGGTAGTTCCAAATCGAGTTTTTGGGGTTTCAGGTTTTCCATTCGCTAACTTTACTGAGAAACCCCTCAGAGACCCAACCCAATACAGTCACGCCAAGAGTACGTGTTACTTATTAATAGTTCGCGTTGCATCGGACTATATGACGAAGTCTAGTACAAAAAGGGATGATAAAAACCTATGCAATTTACCTTTTTTCGGCGCTTCTTCCTCTCTATTCGCACAAGTGTACCGGAAGTAAGAGGTAGCTCAGATGTTATTCTGCTGAGCTGCGATGCAAGATCACATTTCGCTTGACACCTGTTTAACTTGCTTCTCTCCGTCTCTGAAACGAAGGCTTGGTCACTCCAACTCAAGTTTATTTTTGGGTTACTGTGCGGTTACTCTCAGTTTTCCCATCCAGAAATTTGACTTTGACAGCTGATGGGTAAAACGTAAAACCCCAGGGCCGGGTTGTTCAAAGGGGGTTAAGATAACCCAGGGTTACCGGGAAATTTAATTGCAGATCTGAAAGCTTTAAAATAAAATTCACTTTAATTCCATTTGTTTACAATTTGATGACTGAATGCTCTAAGAAGAATTGGGAAAATTATCTTAAAATGGCTTTTGAACAGAGAAATATAGAAACCTGGATTAAAATTCAATCCTGGGTTAGCGCTAATCGATCTTCGAACAACTGGGCCCAGGTCTTCAGCGAGACCCTCGACGCTCAACCCACAGTCACGCCAAAGTAACGCCAAGAGTACGCGTTGCTTACTGCATCTGAACACTCGATGAAGTCAAGTACAAAACGGGACGATCAAAACCTGTGAGATTTAAATTTCTGTGCCGCTTCTCCTAGATACCTAGAATAGCTTTTTTTTTTTTGCCTGCGACACAAGTGTGCGGATCGTATATAGAGGTAGGTAATTTGTTCTTCCGCTGAAAATAAGGCTAGGTCTCACGTTATGCTAACTCCACACACGTCGTTGTCCACCATTTACATTGAATCTCCTCCTAGCCCTCGAAATCCTAGTGATAGCAAGTGTCAATCCATGAAAGAAGCCTTTTTATTTGGGTGTTATACTTACGGCTTTCATTCCGGATTGCTGTTCTTTATGTGGTATTCTCTGTTCTTGGACGTGTACCTAAAAATACAAGGTATGCCGGTTGTTCCGTTATATGGGCGAGGTGATGGAAGATAAGATTTTGTTATTCGGTGGGCGTCACCAAACTCGGCTAAGTAGCCTTATTTTATCTGTGAGTGAAGCGTTTTGATTTCCATTTTTCGTCTCTTGATGATTCAGAAAAGAATCATCCACTGTGGCGTGCAGTGCTCTTTTTCCACTTGGTGAAATTTTATCAGTTATGTAACTCTCTAAATACTCCTGAAATCATTTCGCAAATTTCAAAAAGCTTTGAGTTAAGAATTCGATAAAGAAAAAATAATAGAGATGTATTTAAGTCATTGTGATCTAGGGACTCCTGAAATTTGATTAGAAGCGCGTGACACAAAAACCAAATGTTCTACATTTGTCAAGTTTATCAGGTGATCAATTTAGCAACCGGTTCTGAACTCCAGTAAGCCAATTAATTACGCAAACGTCCTACCGGGCCCTTTATAAGGCCTCCTTCTCTAATAGGCCCTTGTCAGGAACTTAAAGTCTCCAACATTAACACCCTTAGGTTCATAAGCCCCACCTTTCCCCTGCCCCCATAACAAAACTCTTTTTTGCCAGGTAGTTGCCAGGTAGTTGCCAGGTAGTTGCCAGGTAGTTTTGCCAGGTAGTTGCCAGGTAGTTGGATCTTTATCCATTTGCGCCATTTTGCTCTTTTGTTTTAATATTGAAGGTTTTAAATTAAAGAAAACGCATACTGTAAGAAGCTTTCTAAATCTGCATAATAATTCACAAGAAATATAATTTGACCTGTTATTTTGACCTGAAGGAAGTTTTTGATGAGTGCTCCCCCTCCTTCATTCATAAACTCCTTTCTCCAATGAGCAGCCTCTCCAATAAGCCTCCCTTTTGGAACCACCTGAGATAAATGACCTCCCCCCCAGCCATTGTTGTGATTATCAGTATTACTTCCTTTTAGTTGTTATACATTGATCTCCTGTAGATAAGTTAAGAGATGTAGGGGATGAGTAAAACTGACACTCTCCTTCTGACAAGTTTGTCCGTTCACATAAGGTAATCTGACTTCCATAAATTTTTACTCAAGCAGTGATACCAAATGGAGAGTGCTAGACAAAAACCTGTGATGTATTTTGGCCAACACTGGTACAGAATGAAAGCTGCTGTCTACCTATTCATGCTTCTCTTTGCCACACCATTCTGTCTTCTGTTCACCATTGGTTGTTGGCTGCTTGGAAAGAGAACCAGACAAGATCAACAGATTGCAGAAAAACTCAGACAGACTGTGCTGGTGTCAGGTGTTGCTCACACCAAAGGTCTCCACATTGCCAAAACCTTGGGCAAAGCTGGTCACAGAGTTATTGTGGCTGACACAGAAGACTTCTGGTGCTCTGCTGTTCAATGGTCTCACTTCATTTCAAAATTCTACACAGTGCCAAATTTAAATTCCTACAATGGAAAAGAAAAATATATTAATGGAATGATAAATGTTGCAAAGGCTGAGAATATTGATTGGTATATTCCAGTTAGCCACACAAAGACGGCTGTAGCAGACACAATCATTAAACAGCGTCTGGCAGAAGTAAACCCTTTGATAAAATGTCTTGTTTTTGACGACCCAAAGTTGACCACTATTCTTGACAGTAAGGTTCTTTTTCTTAAGGAATGCCAAGAGCTTGGACTTCAAGTGCCGTACTTTAAGGAAGTGAATAGTACAAGTGAAGTCCAGGAAATGGCTAGGAAGGGTCTTTTCTCAAAAGGCCACTACTTTCTGAAACCTTTGATGCCATATTCTGAAGACCGATTAAACTTCACTTACATACCAAGCAATGCAAAAGAATTTGATAACTATATTGCTTGCTATGAGAGAAAGGTTAACAGTAATAATCCATACCTGATCCACCAGTTCATAAGGGGAAAGGAATTCGCAGCCAATGCCATCGTTGTGAATGGATATCTCCAAGCCTTTCAGGTATGTCCTTGTTCACCAATGCAGATTGATTATGATGTTGTCCAACACCCTGCAATCAAAAGGTGGGTAGTGGAGTTTTGCAGAGCCAAGCAACTCACAGGTTGCATTTGTTTTGACTTCCTGGAAGATGAGAAAACTGGTGAGGTGTACTGTATTGAGTGCAACCCACGGCTCCATTCTGCCATTGTCTCTTATGACATGCAGCCAGATCTTGAGAGAGCTATCCGTGGAGCCATGGATACTCGATTTCAGCTTGAGGTTCCAGTGGAGCCGTCTCCTTCCTCTACCCACGTCTACTGGTTATACAATGAAATTGCCAAAGTTTGGCTTTTCCAGCAAGGTTTTGGAGAGTTTCTGCAGGTTTTGCAGAATGGTAAAGATGGAGTTCTGGATGCCAGTGATCCTGTGCCATTCTTTATGTTCAATCATTTTCAGATGCCTGTGATGCTTATTCAAGCATTTATCAGTGGAAAGAAATGGTCTATAACAAATTATTGCCTTGGACAACTGAGGTAACTTCAAGTTACTTTCATTGATATATGGTCTATTGGGACATTTGACCTTCTTAACTCATTTCCGTCTCTCAGGACTGTATGAATCTGTGTTCAATTTCATCCCAGTAAACAAAGCAATGCTAATTGAAAATATGAAATATGAAGGGTTTGTGGAAGGTACTCATATCAGCCACACCTGTTTCATGTATGTCTTAATCTCTTCTCATTCACCCAATATTGACTAAAAGACAGTCTATCAAACCAGTAAAGGAGAGATCAACAGTAATTTGAATACCATTTATTGAAAGTGTGTTTTGATGTGATCTTTGTAGAATGTTGAAAGGGATCAGTTCTTGCTTTTAACCAATTAGTACTGTTTGGTAACTGCACCATTATGCACCAAGAGTAATTATTACTTTCAGCAGAGTTGTGGTGCTAACAATTTTGGTACAAAAACTTTTTTTCTATAGGGTGAGTCTGGGTGAATTAGTATTAAAATTTATCCCAACAAAGAGTGGAACACTAAAATTATGCATTAGAAGGGGTTAAGCGTGACACTTGTGTCTCGCACACCCAGTATTTAATCCCAATCTCTTCTGACATTTATTTAATATTTACTTCATTAAGGGAAAAAAAAAAGACTGCAAGGCATTCTGTCACAGTTTTAACTGAGACATCAAAATAAAGGGATATGAATAGCACCTATTTAGAGTACTTTTAATTATTTATTTCATTAAGCACCCATATTGATTAAGGTCTCCCCCCAAAATAAGAAAAGAAAGAAAAAAATTAAGTAAGAGGATTTTTTTTCTTTACCAGCTTAAAAAAAATTTCTAAATTCACTTTTTGTGGTACAATTTCAAGATGTTTTATTTATTGTTTTGTTGAAAATGAACTTACTGCTTGCTGAAAATTGTGAAATGAAATACAGCACCCACTCAAAGTCCATAAATTTAATAAGCGCCCTTTGCACATAATCAGTATTTAATTATATCTTTGTAGAATGCTTTAATTAAGGGGTCATGCACGTTTTGCTTCACTGTAATCACATTTAGCCATTACACCTCCATTCAACAAGGGCAATTAGGAGAGTGGTGTGTCAGTGCAACAACAAAGTAGTACAGTTTTATCCAAATGAGTCTAAGTCAGGGCCTGGTTGTTCAAAAGGTGGATTGTGAAGTGATAATCCAAAACTAAAAGTCTAACATGTAAAGATGAAACAATTTTAGTGTAATAGAAAAATCCGAGCCCCAGATGGGACTTGAACCCACGACCCTCTGTGATCTAGTCGGATGCTCTAACCACTGAGCTACTGGAGACTATGGTGAGCAAGGGTCAATTTGTGGGCCTCGACTGGACCTGCATCATGCGGCTACACAGCCAAGTATTCGTAAGCGCCTGTGAAACTCACTAACAGCATCACGCTGTCACATTAAAGCATATCAAGTCTAACATGTCCTTGATTTCTCTTGACATAAAGGGCTTAACAAAGGGCTTTATTATAGGGCTTCATGTGACACAAAACTGAAGTAAAAAATAGAAACGCTTTTAAAATTTCCTTTGCCAAGCTACAAATTTAAACGAAACCAAAAATTGTTAATTTCAGTAGCTTATAATTTAGCTTTGAACAACCCATCCCAGAGCAAATGTACTGATCTCAGGGAGCTGATCCATTTGCCAATTTTTTTTTTTACTATTTTAAGATAATTCTCCTGTAAGAGATTAAAATCACAGGGTGGTAAAACGCATGAAGTATTTCCTTTCACTGGACTGGAAAGGAACAAAACTTTACCTATTTGTTACCAACTAGTAATGTTGAATTACAATAATTATACACTTTAGGTATGGTCCCAAGGGAACCGGTTAGTTAAATTAATTTTGTTTTCCCAAGAGTTGCAATGTTTTCTGAGACAAAGTTGAGGGAAACATCAGGACTCGAGGGAAAACAAAACTAACTGGTTTCCCAAGGGACCATACAATGTGTGCTTTGTTATTTATTTAGACTTTTTCCCTTAAACATTCCCAAGGGAAAAACATGCTGTTGTATTTGGTGCGCAGGCAACAACTGCACAACTGTATTGCAGTCGGGATACATTTAAATTTGATCTGGGGCATGTGACCAAGAATCAACCAATCATAGTGCTCGTCTTGGCATATAACAATATTTAATATGTGGTTTGAACCTGGGGTTACATGTGACCATGTATTCTGATCATGTGTGTGTGGGTAGTCCTTCCTCACAAGCCTTTAAACTAATAGGCTGTAAAATACCTAGCAAGAGGACTTACAACTTTTGGGGGGCAATAAATGGTTTTATTACACAACTCGGGCAGTCAGAGGGCCAATAACTAAAATCAACCAATCAAAATGCTCTATTGCCGGTCCAATATTCTCTAAGTATTGGACTGGGCACTGTCCCGAATGGTCCTGAATGATACTGCACTTGTGTCCGTTTGAACTTCAATCGTATAATAAATCTCTTACTAACCAAGCTTGCTCAGGACCGTACTGGAAGAGTATTAGCCCTCGGTCTTTCTTGTATGGACCTTGCTGCGCTGGGTCTGTACTGTCAAGACCTCGGGCCAATATTCTCCCAGTACAGCCCTTGCGCTTGGTTAATGAGATATATTTAATGTCAAGTTTCAGCTCTTGGGATCATTTTATTTGCAAAGTGTTCATAACATGGTTACTTACTAAGTAGTAGATCTGGAGGAAATGGGTGTGGCATCACTTCTTCCTGGTTTAGATCTACTACCATTAAATAAATGCATAACTCACTGTAAGAAAATGTTACAATTGCGATGATTGAAGTGTTGTATTCCATATCAGAAGGATTTGCTTCTACCTAATACCTAAAACTGTCATCACCATATCTATAGCGGGTATACATTAAATTGGTTGAAGTGTAAGATCAAAACTTTACAGATGAAATTATTCAAATAAAACCTGTCAAGAACTGATCTCAATTCAGTGTTTTTTAACTTTGATTAATTAATAAACATGTTACAACAAATGTCTGATTTACTCTCTCAAGTTCAGTTAATTATAAATTTTACCATTTAAGTTGACATTCTCTCTGGGTGGATTGTTAGGCACCCACTCACCACTACATTACTATTAGAGCTTCTTCTAGTTTCAAAAGAAGCAAGTTACTAACTAAGAATGCTAACAGTCCATTACAGGCAACCCAACCCCATTTCATTAAGTTTCCTTGAACGTTTGCTTGTGTCTGTTTAAAGCAGTTGGCGATTGAGAACCATAGTGTAATTTAAATTGAATGTTGAAAGGATTTCCTTTGGTTTTATTTGTTTTCGTTTCCTGTGGATGGTCTAGAAAACTTGCAAATGACAGTTTGATTGTGAGTTTAATGTTCACATTTGACAGGATTCAACTGCAATATTGTTAAATGCAATGACCTGGCTGAAAACATGAGCAACACAGTATACAAATTAAAGTCAGAAAAGTAACAAGTAAATGAAATGATAAATGGATTAATTAAAAAAAAATGTTCTAAGACTGTTTTCTTGATAAATTTACGTTTTGCTTTTCCTAAGCCAATTCTGGCAGTGCCTGCAGATCATCCTCCACTTGATGTATTTGATGCGAACAAATGTTTCTACAGAATTATTTCTTTTGCTTGAATTTGTTTGACATCATGTGTTTCACAATCCCTGCCGCAATGTCCTCTGCTGTCTTATTTTGTCCAAAATACTCTGCAAAGTCACCCGAAGGATCCACAAGGTACTGAATAATGGTGTGGTCAACCTGGTCAGAAATCATAAATTGCAATCAACCTGTACTACACCTTAACAGTCTACTTCAGTCTGTGAACACTTTACACCTTACCATCAGTATGCCTATTCTTTATACTGTTCTCCATACATTTCCTATAGTGCTAACAAGGAGAATTTGTCAAACAATCAACAGCTTCTTTAGTCATGATGATCATTTCCTTTATTCTTGTGACATAAATGTTTGATTTAAGGGTGATATTGTAAGGAGAAATTAGATTCTAGTCACTCTTAGGGTCAAAAAGTGAAATCATCAACACATAGCAGCCAAGGACATTGCAGAATTCCTCAATTTCCATAACATGACTCACTTACAATGTAGTCATTGTCTTCATCTGCTGGTCCTGCACTGAAGTATACCCTATAAGCCTTGCAAACCTGTTGGACTTGTTCAGGCGAACCGGTCAGACCAAGGAGACGGGGATGAAACTCTACAACAGGAGAAACATGTAGTTAATAAGGGACAAAGAAGTGGGTACCTAAAACTGAATGAAGAAAAACTTTTTTATTTAAGGAATTTCCATAAATGCAAAACCAGACGCACCTTGGACATATTGCTTCACAGCCTTGACATCATCTCGCGATGGATCAACTGTTATGAAGAGGGGTTGAAGCTCTGCACCAAGTGCATCTTTGCTCTCATCTAAGAACATCAAAAGACAAAATGAAGAAATGCAGACAATGATAGTAATATAAAATGCAAAAAAAAAAAACCTTCTTCAGGGCTTGACTCTAACTTTTCAACTTACTAGCCAAGTGGCTGGTGACATCTTAGACGTTCCGACAATTTTAGTTTGATTACCAGCCAAATTGGCTAGTGGAAACCGAAAACCACCAGCCAAAACTGAATTTCTACTAGTCCGTGGCTAGTGGGCTACCGTTAGTGTCAAGCCCTGTTCTTTAATTTGTTATCTGAAACTACTCACTCTGTATCCAGTTACTTCAATTTCAGAACTTGCCAAAGAATTACTACCATTTATGTCAAACTACAAAAATACATGTACTATAATTTTAACTCTTCAACTCCCAAATGTGATCAACATTTAACTTCTCTCCTGTGATTCCAATATGTTATCTTGCATATAGGTTATGGGAACAGACAGGCTTATCAGCTAGAGAATGACATCACAATGAAACACCAAACTCTCCCCTCTAATTTACAAGAAATTACACAGTGGTTGGAGTGAAAAATTGCTAATTGGATCTTGGGATTAAGGACCTAAAGATGTCTTTCCTGCCTACTGATATAAAAGCATTTCATTGTTCCACAGGAAATTAATGCAAATTAATTCATGTGGTCTGTTATCAGGAATTTTTATTGCAAACTCATATGCTAATTAAAACACTGCTCAAGAGAGACAAAGATGAGACCATTGACCACTTTCATAAATGGCTGCCAGATTAATATTCTTTTGTTTAAATTTAAATTAGCCTTTCTGGCCTCATTCTCCAGTTCAAAATTCAAAAGAATACATTATCTCAAATACAATGAATATATGAAGTTCACATATTTTGAACTGCGGTTGTAGATACCATATGATGCACGATCCTCGCAGTAGAGAGGATCGTGCATCATAAGGTATCTACAACCGCAGTTCAAAATATATGAACTTCATATATTCATCGTATCTGATTTATCATCATGGGTTTATTACGAATCAACTTAACGGCCTGCTCCCAGTTGGCTTGTTAGCTCAATTGGTAGAGGGCTGCACTAGTATCGCAGAGGTCAGTGGTTGGAATCTCATACAGGCCTGATTTTTTTCAGGTCTGATTTTCGCTATTGCACAAATAGTGCTCTCTACTGCGAGGATCGTGCATCATACGACATTATCTCAAGCGAGGCTAGTGAGGCTAATTTGAATTTAAACAAAAGAATATCAATCCAGCAGCCATTTATGAAAGTGATGTACATTAATTTGAAAAAAATGTCTGATACAAGTACAAGCACAGTGTGAACCCTACAACTCCCAAGATCTCCTCAGCATCAGTAATTCTTCTTACTGTCTATCATACGATTATTCTTGTGATGTTAGCTTGGAGCGCTTGGTATTGGATCAACTAATAATCCCCCAACTGATATTTTTTTTTTTTTATTATTCTCATCACTTCATTGTCTTCTTGATATTGTAATGATATTGTAAGGAGAAATTCTCCCTTGATCACTCATGAGAGGTAAAAGACTAACAATTCTCAGGCATTTTGTTCAGCTTACCAACAAGGTCAATTGCTTTCCCCATTTTTTCTAACTCATCAGGGCAAATATCAGGACAATGGGTGAAGCCAAAGTATAGCAAAATCCATTTGCCATGAAAATCCTTGTCTGTAACAGCTTTTCCGTCATGATCTATTAGACTGAAGGGTCCACCAAGTGCAACTTTCCCTAGGGATCTGTTCTTCTGCTTCTTTTTCACTACATTTAGATACATTTAGGTCTCAAATTAGCATTAACTCCATCTTACATAAACATTTTCTTATTTCTTCATTGACTAGGCTCAAAAGTGCTTCATCTTTTACCCTGAAAGGATGACACTTTCACTGATTAGAATTTTCTGCTCTTGCAATTAAAAAGTAGGTTTTGCATGCAGGTTGTAGATGGATACAATTTATGAATTATATAAAAGCTCACCCTGAGTTTCCTTTTAAGTAAAATCTGCATACAATTCTGACTTGCTTGGCATCCAGAGCTTACTCCTTTCGTCTTAGTCATTAAATAACTGCAAGTATTAGAACTCTTCCCTTTTAAGCGGTTCTAATCCATCAAAGTTCACCCAGACCCTAGGGTTTCTCTAAAGGTTTACTCACTATAAATGGATGTAAACTCCTATGTTGAAAGAGATACTTTGACAAATTTTGTAAAATTTTCCATATGAAAAATTGTGTCTTTAAATTTGGATTCCAATGTACAGACCAAAGGGGCCATCTCAACACCCACATAATTTTCCACAGCAAACTTCTTACGAGTCATTAATATTCTACCCAGTGAGGCAGCTTGAGACTTCAAATAACCATAAGAACTTCATAGGTTGCAAAAAAGCTTACATTTTTGTTTTTAGTTGTATGAGGAACTTTTCAGCAGTGGGGTTTCTTATTTTTACCAAAGATGGGGGATCATTCTCGCTCCTCCCATCAGCTAAACCTCTGACAAGCATGATGGAAAATTAGCGGATGGTGTTACTGATTATTTTACCTTGTTCTTTCTCCTCTTTGAGGTGACGTACATAGAGCAGCAGTCCTCCGCCAGCAAGTGCACAAAGAGCAAGTGAAGCCCATGTTACAGGACCCCTCTTTGATGATCGCTTAAAAACATCTTCAGCTGGTTTTTGAGCTCCTTTTGGTTCAGCACGTGTCAATGCATGTCTTGAAGAGGATATCAACGTTCTTTTTTGAAAGAGGTTGCTCACTGGCTTCACCTAAATGTGAAGAAATTTAAACATCAGGCTCTGGTTGTTCAAAGGGCGGATAACACTAACCAACGGATAAATCACTATCCAGCGGATAAGTGTTACCAAAACGTACAGCGCTATCCATCGGACAGAGATTTATCCAGTGTATAGCGTTATCCATCCTTCGAACAACCGGGGCCTGAATGATAGGCACCATACAGGTACTTTATATAATAATTTATTATCCAGTATAAATTTATTTGGCACATCAAAAACTTCGCGAGAAAAAGCTTGCATGTCTGATCACTGGCCCCGCAATCAGATTAATACAATAACGACATTCACATTGCAATGAAGAGTAATTGCGTGATAAGCTGTTATAAAAAACTTGAAGTGTCACTTGGCCTTCAAGTTACATAAGACAGGTTTACCTCGTACTTCGTTGCTAATTTTAAATTAACATTTCCTGGCCAAGCTACTCTGAGGAAGGTCTTAGGACTCCTTAGCCGAAACAAGCTTTGTCTGAGCATCGCTAATTTTTGCCTTAAAGTGTGTTGATAATCAAATTTAAGTAGGAAAAAAGATCATGAGGTAAATATGCCACTTTCACTGAATCAAAAATTCCGCCATGTTTGTTCTACAGGAGTGGCCACTAAGCTATTATAGTGATACAGCCATGGTCACTAAGAAAACCGCTGTCATGGCCGCCGTTTGTTGTTTAACGGGTGATTTCGCCTTGGAGGTTCACAGCCCGTAAATAACAGTTTTTTACCTGTTACGCTGGCTATGCTCTGTTGAACAGCTTTTCTGGTTTCATGATGGAAACGTTAAGGTTTCTTTTATAGTCTTCCTGGACAAGAATTGTGCTTGAAGCCAAGTTTGAAGTCCTTCAATCTGTCCAAAAATTTGATTGTACAGAGTTCGGTTTGGAACTATCTGCAAGAAGTACTTACGATGTGGATCTCCTCATTTTGCCGTAAGATATTCTATCGAAGTGGGATTTTAGAAACTCCATGACGTCTCTTGAATCATAATTGACGAGTCGAGATACACTGCAGTTTTTATCATATGTACACATTAGCGAATGGTTGTCCTAGGAGACTGATTGGACGTCTAATATTTTGTCGAATCCAGTATTGTGCTTTACTTTGAGAGCTAGAAAAGAAACAAATCGGTACAATTGTACAAAGAAGGGTCAAAGAGTGAGCCAGGTGTCCTCAAAGACATGGAGGTGATAGATTTAGAGAAAAAGGCAATGGAAGACACCATGGAAGATCATGGTATTTACAACTCGAATGATGAAACTGTTAATGCTGATGCCAGCGACAATGTGACCAATGGTGAAGTTGATGAAATAAAACAAAACCAGTGGCAGTTTTCAGATGAAGGTAAAAGGAAAAGTCTTAAAAAAGAGACCTAGGATAACTATTTTGAAGATGGTATAATATTGCTATCCAGATGTTACATCTATTCAAATGTTTTCATCGTTTTCTCTGGTGAATATAACTCTGGGCTGGGTGGTTTGAAAAGGGGTTAACGTTACGCTAGGATTTAAAGATAACCTTGGCTTTAATTTCTTATGTAGAAGAGTGTGTATAAGAGCTGAGGTTTTGTTGGGGTTTATCTCAATATGACTCAAAACTAAGAAAAATCCCTTGGCAAAGCTATTTAAGTGAATTAAAAATTTGCACTAATCTCAGTTAGGTTAATTGTGTTTTGAACAACCTGACACTGGTCAATAGTAGAGTGGAATCTGATTTAAGAGAGACTTAGATGGTGACTATGTCCTGACATTCCTTTAATACAGTATAACCTTCTGTCTACAACCACTTCAATCTGTCAAGGAGGAATTAGAAGCTAGACATTTTTAGGGGTTCAAGAGTTCACCCTTTAACTACCAAGATCTGATTGTGAATTCTCCTCTATAGTTGCTACACATTTTCATGTAAATTAGCTAGGAGAGTTTGGTATTGGATCAAGGTAAAAAATTCTGCCTTTATTTATTTTATTCATTCTAATTTCTAATGACTAATGACTATTTTAACAAATTGGACATGCCCACAGGTAGCTAGCCAATCTAGGTGGGTCATGTCTTAACTAAGAAAAAAATTGGTTTACAAGTTTACAGAAATCAGGAAATTAATTAGAGAGAATAAGTATACAGGTTTACATAAATCAGGAAGTTAAATAAAAAGAGTAGGTATAAAAACAAAGATACTACAAAAATACAAAGATAGTACAATTAAGGCTATACTCATTATTCTAGAAATACATTAAAAACCTTAAGAAAATTTGACCTTTTGAATGAGGTTTCGTATGTCGAGATAGAAGTCTTCCAAAGACAGAATATTGAAAAGTACTCTTTTAATTTTTCTCTTAAAGTCATATTTTGAGAGATGCTTTAATGTAAGAGGCATCTCGTTCCAAATTTTTGTTCCAATTCTAGAAAACGAGTTCAATTGAATAGAGAGCCTAGAGCTTTGTGTATAGAAGTTGTGCAAAGCAGAGGATTGGGTATTATAGAGGTGAATATTAGAAATGTCTTGAAACAGGTCTTGAATACTTCTAGGCGTGTTTTTGTGTCTTTCTCCGTCTTTCTTTTGTGTCCTTCTCCGTCGATCTCAAATGGAACGCACATGTAGATGAGATAGTAAAGAAAGTCAACAAGCGGCTTTACTTCTTATGCCAATTAAAGCACGCCCAGGTTAAGTCTAAGGAGCTCGTTTTATTCTATCTTACATGTATTAGATCTGTTATGGACTATGCATGCGCGCTCTTTCACAGCAGCCAACCTCAATATTTATCGGTTGATTTAGAAAGATGCCAGAAGCGTGCATTACGTATAATTTTCCCTGATAAAGAATATGATGAGGCGTTATCGTGCACTGGGCTTATCTCGCTGCATGAGTGGCGCAAGAATATTGCTAACAAGCTCCTTTCTAACATTCTTGCACCAAATCACAAGCTGCATAAGCTCCTGCTGCCCAGGAGTGTATCTAGGGTGGACTTAAGGAAAAAGCGCGCTTTTAATTTACCTGTGGTTCGTATGAACAGGTGCCATGATAGTTTTATCTTTCATCATTTACGCACACTTTGTATAAGCTGACTCTATCTATTTATGTAACCTTAGGCTAATTTTTAATATTTTAAAAGTATGTTACCATTTTTATATATTTCTTAAATTTGTGAATGAATACGTAATTCAACCTTTGGTTGCAATGTTTTTCAAATAAACTGTCTATTTAGTATCAAACATCAGGTTAGCTGTAAGTTCATAATAAGAAAATTGTAGCAGTAAAATAACGGCATCGGAAAATAGAGGAATTGCATGGTCAGAAAAATAGATAAAACGTAGAGCTCGTTTTTGCAGCTTTAGAAGTTTATCAAGATATGATTTACATGCCTGGCCCCAGACTATTGGCCCATAGCTCAGATAAGGCACAACGAGAGATCTATAGATATTTATAAGAGTGTGTTTTGGAACAAAATGCTGTAGTTTAGATATTAGACCAATGGTTCGACTTATTTTAATTGTTATATGATCAATATGATGTTTCCAAGTTAGATGATTATCAATTAGTATCCCTAAGTATTTTATAAATTCCTTACATTCTAAAGCTACATTTTTATTCTGCTCGTTATCAAACATCATAATTTTAGGTTGATAAGTAAATTTTCTTCGAGCAGGCGAAAATATGATGAAATTAGATTTTTTTAAATTCAGGGTCAATTTATTTGCTATTAGCCAGTCATACAATTTGCAGAGCTCCTGGTTAACAATTAACTCCAATGACCTAAGATTTTTGTCAGCATATAGGATATTCATGTCATCAGCAAACAAAAAAAACTTAAGCTTTTCAGAGCATTCTTGAATATCGTTAATATAGATTAGGAAAAGTAGTGGAACCAAGACGGAGCTTTGCGGTACACCACAAGTAATATTACTTCTAGCAGAAATATTGAGTTGTTTGGGTTCGGCCTTGTAGGTTAGTTTGCCTGTTTGCTGGATTGTGTATGGATATTATAAGGAGAGGTTACATGCTAATCAGGAGGTCTTACTGCTTTTATTGGGATGCATCAAATGACATGTTTCTCTTGACTGTCCTGTAGGTCCTATTGAGTATGAGAGCGACCCTTCATCTGATGTTGACAAGAACTACTTTAGTGATGAAGAGTCTCTCACAGGGTATGGCTATTATATTGAAATATTGAGCTCAATGTGTGGATGCTATTTCAAAATCTGACCAATTTTATCCCTTGACAAATACGCGATGTAGGCTTTTTGATTTAAATGCTGCTGAGTTATGGATGGTAATGAGTACCTAAGCAACTCTGCACTGATCACCAATTCTAAAGACATTAAAGAGGTGCTTTTGAGATTTATTCATTTGTGGCCTATTTTTTTATATCAGATTTCATTGAATAGCCAATCTTGATTAAGAGTTTTATATGTATTAGGTACCCCTCCACTACTTGAGGACATAATATTATAAACATGAACAAGTAGATACAAAATATGTCACATATTTTTGTAAAACAATTTATTAACTGTTTTAAGTGCTATCTGGTATGAAACATGTGGCTTATTATAAAGCTTAGTCAAGGGAGGCCAGGGGAAAGGAGTGGGGTGGGGTGGGGGGCTGGCATTTGCTGGAAAACAAATCTAGTCGAGTCACTGTGATGAAGTGGAGGATTAAAACCTAGAATCTTAAAATTTCAATTTCAGTCCCCCTAAATCAGTGACCCATTTACTGTGTTTTTTAAGTACTATACAGCCATGGAAAGCTTTTAAACTCTTTATAGTGGCCAATTTCCATTTATTATCAACTCAGTAAAACAAGTAAATCCCAAACGAATATTTTTCTTTATTCTCATTGCTTGTCTGCTTGATGTTGCATTGCTGTTGTAAGGGGAAATTCTGTTTGGGTCACTCATGGGAATTAAACGGTTAAGCCATTAGTTTGACTTTATTTAAGAACTACATGATCGTGGTTTTTTTTTTCAGGAGTATGGATGGAGGATTAGAGGAGGATGAATATGCATCTGATCCAATTGCTCAGCAGACAAGACAGGTCAGCTATTGATAAAAGCATTTAACTGGAAATTGTTCGAATTGGCTGGTAGTTGAACCTTCTCAGCAGACTGTAACAAATGTTTAACGGCTTTCTTCATTACCTGAAATTCTGTTTATAGAATTAGACTTTGGTTTTACTCTTATATAGTAGAAGTAAGATTCATCTTGAGCTTTTCTGAGCTTTTCTGTTGTGTTAAAATGCATGTGATTATTTGGCTGGACCTTGCTTAATTGAATGTTCCTTAAACCTTTTTTGGTGCAGGAGAAATTACAGCGTTTAGCTTTGAGACGTCACCTTGACCAACTTAGTGAACAAGTATTGGAGAAAGACTATCTTGTCTCCCAGTTCAGGTAATGGCGATCTAATAAATGATAGTGATTATCATATTTAGTTACTTTATTAAAACTTGTTTGGAACTGCTAATGAGATGTTTTGAATGAAAGCCCCAGGACTCTAGTGACAATCTGTTCTTGTATTTTAGAGAGGAGCTTAAGAAATGTCAAGAGCATATTGATGAACTCCAGAAAGATAAAGATTTGGTCAGTGGTGAGATCGAAGAAGCAGAAACTCAAAACAACATGTAAGTAAATGGATGACAAACAAAAATCAGGGATGAGGTGAGAAACAAAAAAAGGGCACAAAACTGTAGACCCTAAAATTAATTTTCATATTCTCCATACTGTTCTCTTTCCATTTCCTGTGGTGCTGACAAGGAGACTTTGTTTGATGATCATTGATTGGAGATCCTTTTATTTTTATTTTCATGGCCTTTATGTTTGATTCAAAGGTTTTAATGAAAGGAGAAATAAGAAACCAGTCACTTTTAGGGGTTCAAGGGTTAATTTGACATTACAGAGGAAGAAAACATTCAATGTTGTCTAAACGTTTTCTGTGCTATCATTTTTAGGGCATCATTCTACAGACTGCAGTCATGCCATGATAAATTATGTGCAGAAATTGATGCTGAAAAAGATGTGGAAAGAGAAATTCTAAACAGACTTGAAGAGGCAGAGTAAGTAGTTGCTAATCATATTATTTTGGTATTAGGAATATACTTCTCCAACAGATCTTTTTCAGTTTGAACCACTATTCCTTCACTCCACATCTCTGTTTGTTTAGCTTTCCTTAAAATACACCTTTCCTATTGTTATTTTCTGATGACATCAGTTAGGGTAGTGTAGCATATTGGTCAGAGCTGCACAATGTAAAAAGGAATGAACAACTTTATTATTGCAACATTAAATCAGTTGGAAAAAAAGCAGGAGGTTGTTCATAATGTTGACAACCCTTTATATGGGTTAAATAATTGCTATCCAGCAGACAAGTATTACCATAAATCACTTAGGATTTGTGTAATAGATGGCAGTATCAAGCTCCTTGAACAGACAGGGTCTACTTGTGTAGTTTGAATCTTGCTTGAGCTTCAAGTCTCCTTACTAGTAATAATAATGGCAAACATTTTTCACTGTAGATTTGCTCTTGCACAAGCCACAGTTGAACAAGGAAAATTCCTCCTTGCTGGGCAAGAACTTGAAAAAGAGGAGAAACTTGTGGAGAAACAAAAAGCTGAGTGGTCTGCTGTTCGTCTACGAAAAGAAAATATGAGTGCAGCTGTGGCAGAGAGGAGAAGACGTTTGAGAGAGAAGTAATTAATCTAGTTTAATTGATAATTGTTTTTCCTTGATTTTGAGTCTTATTCCTGTCATAGTTTATTGAATTCCATAGTTTTGAAATGTAGCCATGAGAATTTTGTGTCATGTCATAACATCTGTCCTGTTATATTGTTGTATTACTTACCATTACAAATAAAAAAAAAATGGAAAAAGCCCTGAAAGCCTCAAATGTTATAAAATTAGTCTCACATGCAATATAGTTTGAAATAGCTGAAAATGATAAAATAACAGAAATATATTGTTACTGAAATTGTTTACAGAGAGCACATATCTGCTCTAAGAGAGAGGGAAAGAAAACACAGACAAGCTATTGCTGCTGCCAAACGAAACAGAGAACAGGCATCCAAGTTTCTTAAAGAGACAATGTCCAGGTACCATTTATGTAAAATAGATACAAAAAGTTTTGTTGTGAGAGATAGGAAGCTTGTTACCACTAGGTTTTTTGGAGGTACATACTGAAAATATGTGTTACTTAATTAGCTATTTCAGAATGAATTATGCCTCACATGTGTTAACTTTCATGAAAACAGTGGAAACCTAAAATAAGTAATTTGTAAACCTAGTTAAATTTTTTTTCTTCCAATACATAGCCTAGCTTGTGTGAATTTTGGTAGCCTGACAATTTGGTAACAGTAGATCCAGGGCCCAGTTGTTCAAAGGTGGATTAGCTCTAACCCAGGGTTAAATTTTAATCCAGGCTTCTAAATTTCTCTAATCAAAAGCCATTTTGGGATAATTTTTCCTAGTTCTTTTTAGGACATTCAATCATCAAATTGTAGACAAATGGAATTAAGCTGAATTTTCTTTCAGAGCTTTCAGATCTGAAATCAAATTTCACACTAACCCTGGGTTATCTTAACACAGCTTTGAACAAACTGGCCCAGATCAAAAGTTCAAGGTTTTAGCCCTGTTTGTGATCACTGTGTTGTGATAGGAACATCACAGTACTTCTCTCTACCCAGGAGTGTGAATGGCTACCAACAAACTGCTAGGGAAACCTTAAAAAGTGCTGGGAGGAGGGAGGGCGACCTGTAATGGATGTGGCATCCCATCCAAAGGGAGTAACAATACTCTTAGTACCAACCAATGAAACTACCAAGACTGGGGTGATATCCAACAGCTGTGCAAGTCAGACCCATATACAGACTTTTCCTTTTTTAACTCCTTAGATCTTATTTTTAATTTTCCCGTCTAGCTGCTTCACATTTCCTTGTAAACTGGTTTCGAAAAATTTGGTGTTAGATCAAGATAGCAACTTTTACCTGATAAGTTTGAGTATCCTCATTAGCTGTTTACTGGATTATGCAGGGATATTAATTTTTAGGAAGAAGTGACATGTTAATCACATCTGGGAGTTGAAGGGTTAAGGATATCTGACATGCATGTTTACTTTAGTTCTTATTAACCGAGCGGGAGGTCTGTATGGAAGAATCTTGACTGAGGTCGCCAGTACAGACCGAATGCAGTGAGGTCTGTACCAGCAACGGAGGTCAAGATTCTCCCATACAGACCGACCTAGCTCGGTTTATAAGATGTTTATTATATGGCTGTGTCTTATATGCCAATTTTTTATATTCTTTGTACCTTTTTTTTTCTAGACCGGTCTAGATGCCGGTCTAAATGGGAAAATCTAGACCGCTTTCAATATTGATTTCAGCCAATCAAATTCGTGAATTCGGTAGTTCCTAGTCCTTGTGAGACACAGCCATATAATAAAAACAGATCTTAACTCACTGGTATACATTACAGAGTTCGTCAGAAGGAAGCAGAAGAAGAGGAACATTCTCGTAGAAATATGGAAGACAGAATGCAGGCCATACTGGGTCTTAAAGGCAACATTGAAGCTAACAAGGTAGGTTGTGTAGCCTTTATGAAGCTACTTTTGTATCCAGTTGGAAAAATTTGCATTTGTTGTGTGCAATATCAGTTACTGTTTGTAGCATGTTTTGCTTTTATCCTTAGAGAGTTGGGCCGAAACTTCTCACAATGATAGCATGATATCTCAAAATGGGTCTTTTTGCAAGTCTGCTAGTGGGTGTGGAATGGGTGTGTGACTACGCACTGACATAATGACCAGCTCCAAGTTGGCTTGATACCTTGAGTGTTGGTCCTTTCGGACCAACACTCAAGGTCTTAAGACAAATGAGAAGAAAATGCTACCTTTCTATATCAAGAAATGGTTAGATACTCTGGTCTTCTCGGATAGGGACGAATAAATGGAGGTCCCATCTCCTGCAGGGTTAGGGGTAGGAGACGTTAATTTCCCGTGCACGAGATTACCGTGTGATGGATGTCCTCCCCTGGGGTGTTTGCTGGGTGGAAATTGGCCCTGAAAAGCCCCCATGGGGAGTGGTCAATCAACATATGTATGTATGTATGTATGTAGTTGGTAGAGTACTGCACTGGTATCGCAGAGGTCGCGGGTTCAAATCCTGTACAGGCCTGAAACTCTCTACGGTGGCCAATTTACATTATCAACTCAGTTGATAAAACCAAATCATCTCTACTGACAGATCATGAATAGGTATTATGTTTGATTTATAGGAAAACCTCAGGGCCTTGCAAGCCCGCGATGCTAAGTTGAGACAGGAAAAAGAAGAGGAGGAATTGCAGGAGAGACAGGAAATTTTTGCTGAAGGATTAAATCCTGATGAAGAGTTGACACGAAGAAAAAGGATCAGACAGTTTGAAAAGGATAAAGAGTGAGTAAATAACATGGAAAACTGTACGGTGATCAATGAATAAAGAAGGGAAGTGTCATAAGGAAAAAAGCGTTAGCCCTTCGTTGTTTCTTTGCTCTGAGGAAGGCCAATGCTCGTTACGTCAGCTTTAGAAACTTACAGTGCCAACTTACATTATCAACTCGGTTGATAAATAAATCTTATTAACCAAGCGCGAGGGCCGTACTGGGAGAATATCGGCCCGAGGTCTTGACAGTACGGACCGAGCGCAGCGAGGTCAGTACAAAAAAGACCGAGGGCCGATATTCTTCCAGTACGGTCCCGAGCAGGCTTGGTTAATAAGAGATTTATTATACGACTGAAGTTCAAAGGGACACAAGTGTGGTATCATTCGGGACCATTCGGGACAGTGCCCGGTCTAATACTTAGAGAATATCGGAGCGGCAATAGAGCATTTTGATTGGTTGATCTTAGTTATTGGCCCTCTGACTGCCCGAGTCGTGTAACTAAACCAAATCATTATCTTGTACGGTGAAAACATGGTCCTCATGTTATTCCATCATGCCCATCATCTAAGCAGTAGTAAAAGTCAGAATGTTTTCTTTTTTGGTTACATTTGCTTGTAGTTTTAGTTGGTACCTTTTTTTTGTTATTAATGTTGTTTATACATTCTTTATGCTTCAGTTTCCCATCCAATTACGCTTTTTTGTGCTATTGATAGAATTCTAGCTTACCTGCGAGTATCATTGCGTTGCTCTACTTGAGCACTTTTTCGAGGGAAGTGCTGGTATGGCTATGACTTGTAATTTTGACACATTTCTTATACTTTTTCTTTCAGAGCATATGAAAAAAGGCAGAGAGAGCGACAGGTAACTTGAAATTACTGCCACCGTACTATACCTAACAAGTACCACAAATTTTCTGTTTATATTTTGAGTTACATTGACTTCATTGTAGCTCATTATTATTCCTATTTTAGGTTGAAATTGTTGAAAACATATTGAAAGAGGAAAAACAGATGAAAAAGCGTTATCAACAGCAACCTCAGCTGTGGCCAGAAAAACAAAGAGAAAGGGTGAAGGTATTGTATATTTACTAGAGAAAATAATGGGACAAAGAAGGAAAATCAGGTGTTGGTAGGAATACGTCGATCTCACTTAAGTTAGTTTTGGCTTGGGGCGGTAGCTTCTTAATGTAGTTTCTTATTGGCGAAGTCATGTATATGAGAACGATCCTTCGCAGTAAAGCACTATTTGAGCAATAGTGAAAATCAGACCTGAAAAAAATTTCAGGCCTGTACGGGATTCGAACCACTGACCTCTGCGATACTAGTGCAGCGCTCTACCAATTGAGCTAACAAGCCAACTGGGAGCAGGCCATCAAATTAATTCGATATAAACCCGTGGATGATAAATCAAACAACAACAAACATATGAAACATATGTGTGAACTGCGGTTATGAGACGTATATGAGAACGATCCTTCTCATATACGTCTCATAACCGCAGTTCACACATATGTTTCATATGTTTGTTGTTGGCGAAGTCATATTAATCATTATTATAGTACCAACCTCCTCGCTGTTTGCCAATACATCAGTCTTACTCACTGGTTACCAAGGTTCGCTGATAGATATAGGATGTTTTCATTTTCCGTCAGCGAAAGGCATTATGCGAAAAGGAGAGCGATGCGTGATATATGCGAGTAAATAACTGCATAACAGCCATATGATTTGGCGAAACTTGACTCTCGCCTCACAGCAAATTATTTTATTTTGATGTTTGTCATAATCGATGGTGGAACATTCAGTGCGCGCGGATATTTTGCGAGCTGCTTGGAAATTTACTACAGTAACATTCAGCACAGTTTCCGCGTGTATTACTTGTTAAACTCTCAAGTAAGATATTTCTTAATTCTCTGCAAAGGGATTTGATTCATTTGGCTTCTCCTTTGAAAGAAGAGTGAGTGTCACCCTGTATTATGAATCTATCTGTAGAGGGCACGTGCAATGACATTACGATCTTATATTTTGCGTGTTGTACCTTACACATGCATCATAAAGTAACTTTATAATGATTATAAATATACCTTTTTACGTTATCTGTGACATAACTGGTAGCCTTGTGACAGAGTTGGGGAAATTTATCACGAGAATCTGACTTCGTTACAGAGAATAAGCAGGAGACGTCCCAAACCGAAATTTTTCAAATCAACGAGTGGATCATCGTCTGTGGAGTACAGCGCAGATGTGGAAGATACAGTGGTAGGGATAGCACGAAGCTACTTCAAAGAAAAAAAAAAAGGAAAAACAAAACAGAACTGCAAATAAGTGATTTTATAACAACAAATAAAAACGTTTCTTTCGCAGCTATATCAGAACTAGCTGTAGACCACTGTCATTTCTGCTTAGACCTCGGCTTTGGCCGAATTGTTTAACTTTGAAAATAATGGATTCCTACATCTTTTTTTTTTAAATGAGATCTTATTTGGTATCATACTTTGCCAAAGTTTTCTCACTGGTGAGCAAAATATTTATGGTAAAAAAAGATGATGATCTATTGAGATTGAAGGAATATTTGTTAGCAGCTGCCACGAGAAACTTTTCTATTTAGGCAGTTTGGTTGGTTTTTCTTTGAGTTGTCGTTGGCTCTTATAGGGTATTTCCTTTCTTCTGAGCGGCCTTTGTGATTACTTTTAGGGTCAACATACACCAGGAAAGCTTGGTGCAGTATCTTCAGAAGATGACGAAGATGATTTTTCCCCGTATGGAGAGACGAGTAGAGATGAAGCCAAGGAAGGGTTAGTATCCTCAAGGACAATTCTGTGTATTGATAATGAACGGTATCTACGATTTGCACTGTCATTGAGTTTCAACCATCGCTATCTTTGTTTAATTTGTCCAGTGAATCAGAGGCCGAAGGAGAAGAACTTGCCCAACCAGAATTTAGGGGACTATGGGAAGAAGGTGTTCATAAGGTTAGTTTTTTACGTTATTTTTCATCTTGTTTCTAAAGACTGAAACCATAGTCACCCCAACTACTGGAAAGTACGTTACACAGGGAAATAGGGCAATTTCCAAGTAAGTGACAAAAGCAATCCGGGATTACTTAGGTGTGGCTCACAACAGTCCGTGATTGGTACAAAAACACTTGTGCCATCCTTCGACCAAACAAATTTAAGACTAAACCCAAGTGCGAATTTTTTACTCGCGTTTTTCCGCGCTCTAGGTATTTTGCTTGTTTTGTCCTTGTCTTTTCATTGGTTCTATGTAATACTTTTCTTTCTTGTGATTACTTTGCTTTTGATTTTATACTGTCAACTGAAGTACGCCCCACGACTAGAAACCAATCAGACCTTACTGCGTACTTCTGTAATTTGAGATGCATCACTGAAAATGCGTTTTACCCTGTCGGTTTAAGTGGTACTACTACTGACTAATCGAAGTAGTTTGAAAAGGGTGGCTAACATAAGAATGCGTGTCTTGTTTTGCAGATATCTGAGAAGAAGGAGCACAAATTTAAATTCGCAACTCACATTCCAAGTAAAATGGAACAGGTAAAATTTTGATAAAATCTATAATTTGAATCTCGAGTACTTTAATGGAGAAGTAATATTATTTCGCTTTTTAAAATTCATCAAAATTCATTAAAAGAAAAACATTACACATGTATTGGCTAACGCGTTCCAAAAGGTGAGGACGCTCTAAGTAAGTCTTCCAGTTTTTTTGTCTGTCTTTTTGAAAATCTATTGAATGTACCACCTTGAAACTAAAAGGGTAAACGTAAACACATATTTAGGAATGAGAGATTGGATGTTGTTAGCCTAAATCATTGTTGACAATTTGAAGATTTCACAAACTTAATGTATTTGGAATGTGCCGTTTAAGTTGAGATTCACCTTTACGGTGTATTTTGCACACTGTTTTAATCAACTGTTTTCTCTTAAAGTTTATGTGGTGACGTTGAATTCACTGTTTTATACAGGAGATGATGGAAAGGGCTCTCATGAAACAAAGAGCAGGGATCGTTCAGAAACAAGTAGCTGCTGGAAGAGAATTTAAGGTTTGTGGTGATTGTTACTAACTTAGTGGAACTGCCACACAACTTACTGAGTCTTTCTTTTTGTGGCGTATGAACCAAACTCGAAGGTGACTATTGAAGATATTAATTGAAGAAGATAGAAAAACACCAAACGGACAAAAATGATCCAGGACGGGACAAGGATTGCTGGGGAAAGGACGGAAAATAACGAACTTGAAAAAATGTAGGCTAAATTGGCATCTTACTGGGAGTCACTTGTGCGAATTTTCTATACCTCTTTCATTGAGACAATCCTTTCAATGTTTCCCTCTTTCCCGAACGTTTCTGTGCCGGAAAAACAAGTGGGAGCATAGGAGGACATCACGAAGGAGAAAGAGACTCTGAATTTGTTGAATTTCTCATTACTTCCTGCGTGGTATATTCTTACCTCTTCGGTGTTTGTTAATACAAGAAAAGTATTTTGAAATTCATTCTTTTCTCAAGGGCATTTCTCTATGGCGCTGTCATTGATTTGAAATATGATGCCAAGGCTAAGTTATTTTCAGTATTTACATCCAAGGGAGCGGTTTTTTGTGACTGATTTTGAAAGGCCTAAACTGGAATCAAGCTTGGTCCATAAAACGTTCCGTAACGAGTCGTTCTCTTTCTGTTGTTCTCTGCAGGGTTGTGCTTTTTACAGTAAACCTGAGGTCATCGTATTTAAGGTGTGTATGCCGGTAGGAAAATGACTTACTGTCCTATTACGATAATGGAGTAGTAACGAGAAGGTTAGGACGAGTTGCTTGTCAACTGAAAAGACGTGATCCTTTTTTTCCCAGGACTTTGACGTCGGGAAATCGTACAAGAAGAAAATTCTTTTAACAAACATCTCATACACCCAGAACTTCTGTAAATATGTTGGCATGTCTCATATCCTGAAAGACTTCATCGAAGTGTTGTAAGTAAACTTCCCCTTTAATACCGTCCTAGAAAAGAAAGAAAATTGCGAGTTTTATATCGTTAAGAGACTCAGGGTATTGTTACTCCCCCACCCCACCCCACCCCATGGGATACTAGTCCATCGCAGGTTACCATCCCTTCCCCAACCCCTCCCCCCCCCCAGCGCTTTGACAGTTCACTGCGATCCATGTATACTCTTGAGGAAAGAGAGGGACTTTTAAAGTAGAGTATCTTGTCAGGAGTACAACATACAGACCAGGGTCCAGTTGTTCGAAAGCCGATTAGCGCTAACCCAGGGTTAAATTTTAATCCAGGTTTCTATATTTCTCTGTTCAAAAGCCGTTTTGGTATAATTTTCCCAATGCTTTTAAGAGCATTCAATCATCAAATTGTAGACAAGTGGAATTAAACTGAATTTTCTTCTAAATCTTTCAGATCTGAAATCACATTTCACACTAACCCTGGGTTATCTTAACCCACCTTTAAACAACTCGGCCTAGGACTCAAGCTCGGACCCCTTAATGCGAATTCCAGCGGGCTATTCATAAGGATAAACGAATTCCAGCGTGCTATTCATAAGGTTAAACGAATTCCAGCGTGCTATTCATAAGGATAAACGTTTTGCACAAACTACAGCCATAAGCTGTTCTTTACCTGGCAATAAAAGTGCACTTACAAAAACATTTTGTTTTCGTTTACATTTCACCAGTTTTGATCCGCCCGGAGTGATGTCTGCAGGCCTGACTTGTGATTTTGTCGTGACGTTCAAACCAATGGTGAGTTTAGAAAGTCTACATAACGAGTTAAACTCTTTCAATATCATGTTAAGATTGAAGTCACATTGTGAACAAGTTTTTCCTTTTATTTTCTTGAACAGCTGAATGAAGACTTGGTGGGGCACATAGATTTCCTCGCCCAAACAGGACCCTTTTCAGTTCCAATTAGATGTGTCACCAAGAAATGCCAGGTACTGCTCTGAAACATTTTCAACGTACATGACCGACCTAGTTTAAAGTGCTTTTCAAATGAGTGTTGTAAAATTCAAACCAGCGTTTTAACAATGGCCAGTCAGAACAAAGAAGAATACCACAAAGAACCGATGAATGCTCAAAATAAACACATTTTTAACTTCATAACTGCATCTTGTTGGTCTTCTGACAAGAGTTTCTTCGCTTGAGAGTCGATGAACCTTCTTTGAAACGGAAGCTGTCACAACGGGCTGTCTGAACGTAGGAGAATTCCCAAGGAGCAATTGAGAACTTGGCTTCAAGCGTGGAAATACACTTAACGAGTCCCAGTTTTTTCCCCTTTTGTTTTGTATCTGATTCTGTAGAAAGCTTGTGCGTCGACCATCTTGAAATAAAGGCAGAGTGAAGCAAAACCAGTACATTCCAGGATTCCTTTGGAGTGAAAACGATATTTCGCTGAAGTTTTGACCACAAATTATTTTGCCATTCGATTTGGCTGTTGGACTGATTCCTACGTTACTAATTGTTCTGTATGTGAATCTCAGAGGAAATACTGGCAAACGAGTTCTTGTATAGGTCGGTTTTTAATGTAAGCTGTACTTTAGATTTCAGTTGATGTCACTGAAGTTGAATTTGGAAGTCAAGTCTTGGGAGAAACCAGAAAGAGAATTATAAATGTTACAAATAATGGAGCGTTAGGAACGCAATTTACGTTCAGAAAGATAACAGGTATTTAACTTCATTTTCATTTTGAAAGTAATATTTGTCTTGTGGTAAGTTTAATAAAACCAAATTACTGAAAGGTTCGCTCAATTTGTTTTGACACAAGACGGGATAACTGGGTTTAGTTCTAAAAATCAAGGCTTAACGTTAAGATAATGCGTCCATTTATTCAAGGTAAACAAGCTAGCACTTACATAAGACGCCAAGTCGCTGTATCACCGGCACATTTTCACTTCCCTATACTGAGGTTCTTTTAAGAGATCGCGCATCACCCACATAACATTTAGACACTATACAAAGTGAGCGCGCGTCGTAACGTAACGTAACAGTAAAATACCAGACAAAAAAGGCGCATATCGCTAGCGTTACAGTCAAAAAGTTCTTTACTAACGCAACATTCAGACACTAAACGAAGAGAGCGCGCATCACCAACGTAACAGTCAGACAATAAACAAAGAGAGCGCGCGCATCACTAACGTAACTGTCAAACACTAAACGAACAGAGTGCACATTTCAAACATAACAATTAGTATAGGTAATCACATGATTTCGAGTGCAATTTGGAATAAATAAGCACGAGTAAATTTTTTCAAAGACTAACAAAATTGCATGAGCCCGCAGGGCTCATGCAATATACCTGAAAAAATACGAGGTAGCTTCTCATAACTACGCAGAAGAAAAGCGCGCGCATCACATGTAAAAATAATTTATTCAAACCCTTCATCAAGTGACATTGACCTTGACATTTACATTGACCAATCATTCTGACCAATCAGAATGTCTGGTTTGTTACTTTCTTTGCACTGAGTTAACCCTCTTCTGCACTGAATTACCTGAAAACTGCATTCATCTCAACCAATCAGAACTGAGAAATTTTATCATGTATATTATTAAACTCTAAACAAGGAGAGCGCGCATCATTAACGTAACAGTCAGACACTAAACAAAGTGAGCGGACATCATTAACGTAACAGTAAGACACTAAACAAAGAGAGCGCGCATCATTAACGTAACAGTCAGACACTAAACAAAGTGACCGCGCATCATTAACGTAACAGTCAGACACAAAACACAGAGAGCGTGCATCGTTAACATAACAGTCAGACACTAAACAAAGATAGCGCGCATTATTAACGTAACAGTCAGACACTAAACAAAGAGGGCGCGCATTTTTTAAGGTAACAATCAGACACTAAACAAAGAGAGCGCGTATTATTAACGTAACATCAGACACTAGACAAAGAGAGCACGCATCATTAACGTAACAGTCAGACACTAAACAAAGAGAGCACGCGTTTTTATGGTAACAATCAGACACTAAACAAAGAGAGCGCGCATTATTAACGTAACATTCAGACATTAAACAAAGAGAGCACGCATTATTAACGTAACAGCCAGACACTAAACAAGAGAGCGCGCATTTTTATGGTAACAATCAGACGCTAAACAAAGAGGGCGCGCATTATTAACGTAACATTCAAACACTAAACAAAGAGAGTACGCATTATCAACGTAACAGTCTGATACTAAACAAAGAGAGCGCGCGCATCACTAACGTGACAGTCAGACACTAAACAACGAGAGCGCGCATCATTAACTTGACAGTTAGACATTAAGACAGAACGTGACAGAAAGACACCAAAGAAAGTAAATGCGCGTTACTGATGTAACGTTCAAACACTATAGAGTAAAACCAATCGCTCAAATGGCATCTTGGCTGTTTTGTCTTAAAAAAAAAAACCTGTTCATATCATATAAAAAGGATAAGTAGGTGGCCGGAGAAAGACGCTTACGGCCAATATCGAGCTGATAATGAAAGGGACGGTGGTTTTTGGAAATAATCAAAAGCTAAAAAAAAGGGTAAAAAATACGCCCAACGTGTGACGTGAGTGATACTGCTCCGTGCATTTTTTAATGGTGAAGTTAAGATCAAAATTGAGCGTTTTTGTGATATGACTGCAATTGTTTTGGCAGCTTTTTAACCATGTGCTAGTGATAAAAAGAGAAAAATTTGCAGTTTGCAGAGTAAATGAGGTAAAGATTCTGCTCTTTTCTTTAAGGCTTGGCGAATTCCCTTTCCTCTTCAGAGCTGAGTTCTCTTGGAGGAATGGTATGTGGAACTCATTTGTTTCAGTAAAGATAATTTAGTTTCATTAACTGACTTGATAATGTAGATTCGTCACCGTATCGAGTTTCTTAAGCTGACGTTTCGAACGTCAGCCCTTTATCAGAGCGATCGACTGAGGGCTAACGCTCGAATCGTCGGGTTTAGGAACTATTAACGGTGGCTTATATTCATTATTAACTGGGTTATCTTGTAATCTCTCCCCCCCTCCCCTCCCCCATCACCGACGTATCACCACAGTTTCCTTGGTAACTTACCCCCTTGATTCAGTGAGGATGAGGTGAGGATGACTGTCTGTGTGGAGGATGGCGCAGCACAAAAATGAATTGTACGGCAATTTTTCATCCTTTCATGTTGTTTTTATGTCGTCTTTCGATCAGAGGTATTCTGTTTTCGAAATCTGACATACAGACTCAAAAGTTGCAACTTTTGTTTACAATGAGACAATTTACACTGGTCTTACCTGTCTTTTAGACTGTAACGGATGTAAATGTAACTCAGCAAGGCCCCAACCAGACAGAGCTACAGGTTCCCCCCGAGGGGATGGCAGAGGACGCAAAAGAACCTCAGGGGGCTGCTGTAACAGCAATTCCGGGTGAATCAGGTCAACAATGAAGTGTGGCCCAAGTCCTATGTTAAAGTTGAAAGTTCATATCAGACCACTTTTAATTTTATGCCGAGAGAGACAACACGTGTGACAAAATGTACTTTGGGTTCACGGCACTGGCAAGTGTCCTTTTCGAATCATAGATGATTCGAAAAGGACACTTGCAAGGAAATTGATAGTGGAAAGGTGCTGGAAAATCTAAGGCAACTAAGTTTTGTATGACAATGTCGTTGACAAGTCTTCTTCGTCAATGTTTACAACAAACGACAAATAGAGGTGCCAGAGCCTCTCTGATACGGCTCGGTATCGAAAAAGAAAAATGGTGCTCTTCTAGTAGAGAGACTTCTGGTGTCATCTGTTTGTTTCTGTTTTTATATAACTTTTGTTGTTCTTTACAGACGGTGAAGCGGCAGACAAGGCCCCGGAGCACAGGTCTGGTAGTACTATTAAGTTCGAGGAAGGATTGGCAGCTACTGAGGGGGATGTTCCCGCCCCAATAGAAGAGACTGGGGACCAGCCAGATGGTTTGTAGCGTAGATCATCGATTAAATTCCAAACTCATGACCAGGATATCAGGTTTGATCCATACATTTTCTTTCTTTCTTCTTCTTGCACATATTAGTTGATCTGACCTCAGCAGCACCTCAGACCATCTCACCAATCCCAACAGAAGCCTCTATATTAGAAGGTCTCAGAGTAGGAAAGGTGAATATATATAGATATATATGTATTGTTCTCAAGTGCTGTCGCGATTATTTTTATGTCTGAGAGTTATTTGCGTAAGGATGATTTAGATTCATAGCTCTGATCGTAGAAGAAGCATACCAGCTAGGTTTAGTTTTTGTGTCTTCATAGTTAAGCTATTTATTTTCTTTTTCTTCTATCAACAGCTTTCTTCTGGAGAAATCGCTCCGTTCTCTTTAGTCCAGGTGGAAGTGGTATTTAATCCTACCAAGTCAGGGAACGCTCTCGCCGAGTTTGAGATAGCCTTTTCAGATCCCCTCTCACCCCCGGTAAGTTTAACACCGTCCTCTTAGGCCGAAAAGTTGTTCGATTTCATTCAGCCTAATGAAAGGAAATTATATACCAATTTACGTATCGATGCTCAAATGCCCAGTAATGGTGCTTACAAGCTACATGTTCTTTGATTAAGTATTTTAGACTCCCTTTAAAAGCAGCACGTCGTTCAAAACCCTATAATGCGATTCTGATCTTAAAAAGAGATCGCCGTAATTTTGGTATTAAAAACTGGAATTCAAAGAATTAACAACGTGGGTTTAACAATACAAGGTATATCACAGGTTAGTTAATGTCTAAGTGAAAAAAGATATATTGGGTTGTTACTTGGAACAATGCAAAATTTATTATTTACTGAATCATCCTAACAAAACTGCGTCGTCGTAAGGTAGATACCAGTGTTGTTGCCTCTTTCAAATGATGTTTTCGAACTACTCTGTGCAGTGGAACCTTCATTCATGCGCCACTTCTCGTGTTAAAAAAAAGTGTTCCCTGAATGGAATTAAAAATAGTGACAGGTACTAAGAGAGGCATTTTTTGTTCTGTCGGGAGCGAAGTTTGTGTCCGCTCGTGAGACCACCCTGTAGATATCCATAAATCACTCTGAGAAGAATATGCTAATTTTTTTTCTCTCTTTCTTTCTTTCCTTTTTCTTTTTGTCATTCGTCTGCAGATAGTAATCCGAGCGCGAGGAACTGGAATTGATGTCCCTGTCTGGGTGGAGAGAGAGGTAACGCGTCAGTTCTTTCCCAAAAATTACTGGATGTTGTTTGGGATAGGAACCCTTTTCACCTTAAAATCCGTATGCATATTCTCCTTACTGTTCAGTATGCATATTCTCCTTGCTGTTCTCTATACATTTCCTTCAATGCTAACAAGGAGAATTTGTTTAACACTCAAGAGTCTGTTTAGTTGGTGATCATTTCCTTTATTCTCCTGACCTTACTGTGTGATTCAGGGGGGTGATGCTGTAAGGAGAAATTAGATGCTAGTCACTCTTAGGGGTTAAAAGGTTTAGAGGATTTTTAGAAATCAAGAAAATATTGAGATATTTGTTAGAAAGTTTAGGATTCGTTAGAAACATTCACAACTTTGTAGCGTAGCCGGGGTTGCCATGTTTCCTTCAGACAATACATAGTCCTCTGCCGGAATTGCCTGATTATTTTTCAATTGATCGACCCCCTCCTTAACTAGGTCGTCGACTTGAAGATGTGCATGTACGACCGACTGTATCAAGACGCAATACTTGTCAACAATAGAGCCACTTCAGCTCTCAGACTAAAGTTTGAAGTTTGTAAAGAACTAAGGAATCACTTGGAACTGCTTCCCAAGACAGCTTACATACAAGCTGAGTCCCAGTTCTCCGCGCAGCTCAAGTTCCTTCCGCGGTAAGAGAGAGTTGCCTTCATCTGTGCCATGGGAGTTGCCACAGTTTAAGGCTTAGATAAACAAAATTATGTTGTAAACTGAATTTTTCTCCCATTTTTTAGTAGGGGTTTCTTTGCTTTTCTTTTCTCATAATTTACTCAGCTCACGGCTTGCACAGCTTTGTGGTTATTCTCAGTGGTTGTTGACCGAAATATGCCTTGTCGTTTTTTCAGACAAACGCTGCCAGATGACTGTCCAACATACTTTGATGAAGAGAGCAGATTGCTCGAGGCCCCTATGGTCATACGTGTCGCAGATCAGGTTGGTTTACTCTGCCCTCTTTAACGAACTAATTTCTTGTTTGCTTTACCCTTCGCTTTAGTCTTACTAAATTAACAAATTATAAAAAGCCCAATGAGACAGAAGATTTTGATTTTGTTTTTTTCATGTTTGGGCAATGACAGGAGTTTCAATAAAATCCGGTTACAGGCGGTTTTCCCCCGCCTCTAATACCCCATACTGCCGTGTATTTAGCCTGCTCGCAAGTTGTCGTGTTTGGGTTTGGATTTACGTATTATATTGACATGCCCTGCACCTGGTTCCTCTCCTGTAACTGCCCTAGCCACCGCTCCTAATTTCTATCTGCCTGATTTTAATTGTACTTTACTGTGCACTATAAGTAATTAATTAGATTTATTGAAATTTTATCAAAATTTAAATTTCTTATCAGATCTTTTAATTAGATTTGGGTCGCGCTTCGCAAGGGATACTTTTTCCCCGCAAACCCTTTTGGTCGTTTTTATTTCTAATATTGACTTACTATATTATACACTACATATGAGACCAATAAGCTTGATAAACTATCTTAAACTAAACTACGGCCCCTTCACCGAGCACAGCCGCCAATAACACTATCAGCAGCCGCTTATGGAAAAAGCTTTTGAAACCCTTGCAATTGGATTCCTATTTTGTGTGCTGTATGTTACATTTAGTGAACTTTTACTCTGTGTGAGGGTCATGACATTGCGCGCGTTTTGGTATGCCAGGTTCGGTATCTGGCGTTTACTTAGGTGTGATACTCCGGTACTGTGCTTTTCTCCTGTACCGTGTAGAGATGCAACATGATTTGCAACTTTTCAGTTACAGTGGATGCGACGTTTCGTAACATTTTGTACGTTTTTTCACGAGATGTGTGCGTGCACGTGACAATGTTCGCTTCACGTACGATTGCGTGACTGTGTGCCTGGAAGGTCGTGACTTAAATGGATACTCCAAAATCAGTTTTTCGAGTAAGGAACTGGAACCTATTATTTCCGTTTTATTTCCGAACTATTCTCGTTGAGGTTCATGACGTGAATTTGGAGTATCCAGTATTTAAGTCGCCACCGTATCTTGAAGAGCTTCTTTGCCTTTTCATCTATAGACGCGGCCAGTTCCGTTCACAGTGAGAGCGATGGTGACGTCATCAGACATCGAGTTTGACGTTCGAGTCATCGACTTTGGTTTCTGTTCAGTGCTGGAGTCAGTCAGACGGACAGTCACCTTAACTAACAAGTCTGTATTACCTCAGCAATTTGGATTTTGTGGAGTACCTGATGTGAGTTGTATTTTCATCTGTACCAAGGGATAAAAAAGAATTCGAAACTTATAAGAACTTGAATCTTGGTTCAAAGAGGACTCTTGCCTAACAGCGCATCCTCATGCAAGAATATCATCTTATTTGCAATCACCGATGTTCGTTAGAGTTTAAGATTTTTTAAGGATTTTGTGTGATGCTTTGTCATAGAGATTTCGGATTGTCATCTCAAATTTAAACCTGTCGCATCATTCCTTCTCTAAAGCATTCATGCCCAGCTTTCAGCGCCTTTGTCTCACGGCTTTGTGTTTTTAAATACTTCAGACGGTTGATGTTCAGCCTAATGATGGATTCGGTACCCTGCTGCCTTTGGAAAGTTTTGATGTGGACATCATGTTCAACGCCAAAAAAGCTAAAGTGAGTCATGTAAAAGAACAGTCAGAGGTTTGAGTAACTTTCAACTGAGTGTCTAAAATGATCCGGGATTATATAAATTTTGCTTTACTTCGCGCTGTTCTAGCCAGACAAACTTGCGCCACACTGAAACCACTTGTGAATTGGTTAGTCGCGTTTTCCCTCTCAAGATATGATTTACTTCATATATTATTGAAAATCAAAGTCAAAGTCTATACCTAGCTATTGGCAAGAAGTGTTTTTGTTTTGTAATAAGATCTTTGTTTTTAAGAGGTCGAAACTTTACCTTCCTATGTCTTTGTAGGAATACGAGTTTGATCTAACCTGTAAGACTGGCATTGGCCGCGAGTTCAAACTTCACTGTAGAGCAGTGGGCGTCCTTCCTCCACTGGAACTCTCTCACTCTGTGATCAAAATGAAAGCCACAGCTGTCTCGGATACATGCGCAGCTCACATTGAAGTCATCAACTCGCACACCAGCGCAAATGAATTCACCCATCCAGTGCCCAGAATTGGCTCAGGTCCCATTGTAGAGGTGGGCCCCACGTCGTTCGAATTTATGGTCCCTGCTGATGCACCCCTGACTGTGTCCCCAGCAGTTGGCACCGTCAACCCGGGAGAGGTAAATTTTAAAGTTATTAAGTCATTTATTGTTTAAAAGACTTGAAGCTTTTTACACTCAACTCTTGTTCCTTTTCCCTTCGATACTTTGAAATGAAAAGGTATTTGTGTTAATGAATACTACTTTTGATGTAAATATTCTAAATGAACATATGAAAATCAAGACGACTATTTTTTCGCTAACTTGATTATACTTTGGCGATAATAAACTATTCATTGAACCTATTGAAAATTTATCTTGCGCTTTTGAAGAGCAAAAGGTGAAGTGGTCGAAAATAGTTGGAGTTGGAGTCAGATTGAGAGTTGGAGTTTCTCATAGAAGAAAATCATGTAGAGGTTTAGACAGCAAGGCATGATACATTAAAGAAGAGAGCTTTGTGATACAAGACTCTTTATACCTTCTGCTTAGCGAGTTTACTCAGGCTATTTTCCCCTAACGTCCCAACTTCTTGTTCAGTTCAACTTAAAATTGCTGCACGACGAGATCTCGTTTATTCGCTATCAGTACACGAGATTACGTAAGACGTATAGTTTGTCGTCAGTGCTATCGATGATGCCTCGGTTGTTGCGGATAGGTTTTCGATAGACTCGTAATGCAATCGTATGTATTTACGTTAAATCAACGAGATCGAGTCGCACGACATTTGTTGTATTTCTATTTGAACTTTGTTAGGTTACAGCTGCTAAGTCAATTTTTTTTTCCACTTTCTGTTGGAACACTCACTTCCATTCTTTGTTTCAGCGCTGTTTGGTTCATGTGACTTTCACTCCCCGTATGGATCCAAATATGGTTCGACAAGAGGCCGTGCGTATGATGGAACGAGAAGCTGAAAGTGAAAGAAAGAGACTGGAACTAGCGTCACCTCCAGAGAAGCCTCAGGAGCAAAATACAGGACAGGTAAGTGTCTTTGGTAGGAACTTGTCGCTCTTGAGGTCGTTGCTCTCGACAAACAATGAGGCTTTTTCGTAGCCACCTGCAGTCGTTTGCACTAGAGTTGGATTTGCTGTGAAATGGTGAACTTTGCGTAGGGGGGCCGTAAGGTCCGGTTTTAAACCCTGGATGGGTCACTGTGTTTTGTCCCTGAGAAATGATTAGTTCTCACAGCATCTCTCTCTCTACCCCGGAAAGTAAAAGGACATCGGCAAACTGTTTGGGAACAGTTTGCCGATGTCCTTTTACTTTCCGGGGTTTTTATTGTGCCGATGTACTTTTACTGTTGTCTCCCTGACGCAATGCAGGGAGCAACAGCTATGAACTAGCACTTATATATATATAAGTATACTTTGCGCTCCAGGTTAAGTTCTAGCTTTCTGCAGTTCTTTATTTCTCCAATGCGAATTTAGATATTGATGAACCTTTACGTGGCGGAGGCCTCTATTCAAAGAAAGCAAACTTTTTTCGCCAGTGAAAGAAATGCTCCTAGAGCCTTTGTATCCATGGCTGTCATTTAAGGGACACTCTAAAAGAGGGGGGGTGTCCCGCGGACGGAGGTTGAACTGAGTAGCGTTCTCCCATTCAAGCTTGATGGTTTCGTTTCTTGTTTCCGTTGTTATAACAGAAAAAGAAAGGTGGCAAAGCCCAGGCTGGAAAGAGTGCCAAGGCATCACCAAAGCGAGGAAATACGCCGAGCAACACCAGCCTCGCCGCTACCACCCAGTCTCCGACCAAAACTTTCACTGTCGCTGATGTAATTGACGGGTGAGTGTACAAGAACTAACTGCAATAATTGAATTCCTCATCAGAAGGACAAATACCCAGCCCAAATTAACATTAAACTACATATGAATAAAAGGGGTGAGTGGTAATGTGCCGGGGTGGGGAAGGGGGGAGGGGGGAGGGCGGGATGTTCCAAGATAATTTGGTTTTATCAACTGAGTTGATTATGTAAATTGCCAACGTTTAGAGTTACTAAAGTTGACCTCTCGAGCGTTTCAGCGGATGAGGAAAGACTAACGGTCGAGTTTAGGAAGGGAAGGAGAAAGTGGTGTCTAAAGGAATGTCCCTTGTTTGTGTAATGAGCATCTTAAGACTACAGCGATTAGTAAAGTCGGAAGAGTCTTGTGTAAAAGAAGATGGACGAAGATGTTGTCATAAGTTAAAAACTTGTTTGTTGTTGTCTTTTTAGATCCAGTGAATACGAGTCAGCCCACTTGGCTTTACTCAGGACTTATCAGAATGCGTTCTCTAGATACTTGATTCCCTGCTTCGTTGCCCCGGGGCGATGTACCGAACCTAACTCCTTGTCATGCAGGTGAGATTGGCTAGGAGAGATTCTAACAGACGCCCTTGAGCTGCAGTAAGGCTAGCGGAAATTTGTTACGAAATGTAGGGAGTAGAATTTCCCTAAAGCCATTTACAATTTCAGTCAAAAGTATCTTTGTCAAGTCTTCTTCAAGGCATTAACCCCTGCACCGTTTAGTCAGAAGCTATTAACCACTTCTTTGCTCAGTCTAGAAATATCTTTGATCTCCAGGATAAGTAGTTGACGAGATGCAATTTCCTTCCTACAAGCATCACAAATGTTCGTCATATAGAAAATTGTACCGAAACACTTGTGATTATGTCAAATATCAGGCATGTGAAAAGCTAGTTGAAGACAGAGTTACACAAAGTTTCCACCAACCAAACTGTCTTTCGATCCTGGACATCAGTGCCAATTTACCCAAATTAATGCGAACAATGAAATGGTGTGGTTGGGAAAGTAATCATTGGTGTTCGAGGCGTAAATCCGATTTTCAAATTTGAATATTATTTTCTGTGTGGACTTTCGTGGGTAAATATTAACATGGTTTCTTTCTGTTTCTTTCAAAGTGTTCACAACACGATCTATTTAGAAGTACACTGTCCGGCCGTGCGGCCTCATTTGGTGGTCGTTTCTGATAGTGGAAGATCTGTTATAGACTTTGCAAATGTGTCCCTCGGTAAGAACAAGAGCATATCATTTCCCTCGTGAGTTGCGTCGAGTGAAAGGATCTTCCTCTACGGAAGATTACTCTTTCATAAGTTATTTATCCAGGAGCGTAATTCTGTTGTCCACTGTAACTTAAACAAGAAACTTTTAATTGAAAAAGTTTCATAGTTTTATGAACTACTACGATTAGAAGTGTTTGGGAACTACTAAAATTAGGATTTTTCTGACAAAGTGTCGGGGAATTATTAAGGCTCGCTATGTGTTGCAGGACCACACTTTTATTTTACCTTTTGAGTGATGTGTCCGTGAACGCTGTAGTAGGGATTAATTCTCGCACGATGATCGTCAGCGATAGTCGTGTTTGGGTTTGTTCTTAACCTTGCTTAGAGTCCTCAACGGGAAGTTTTGTTTAGGTTTTAGTTCTCGAAGATTGGTTGTTTTTCAAGTACTTTGTTGTTCATTGCCAATGTCTTGTGAGATTATTTTGGTTAGCGTTCAAAAAAATATGTTTACCCTACCAAGGTCAATTGTCCCGTAAGCCCAAACATACCTACCATTGGGGTATTTAAGCGTGTACCCAGGGCTGAAGAAGAGAGAGCCAGTGACTCAGAGAGTGAAATTAAATTCCTGATCAGACTCCTGGAGCCTCCCGTTTGCGCATGGTGTTCTAGCTAGTTTACCCAAACTGTCCATAAATAGTGACCATAATATTTTTTTGAGCAACTCTAACGTCGTCAGCGGTGTTACTGTTTGTAACTTGGAGCCAAAACTTTTAAGACTTTTACCCTAAATTTCGTTTGAAATGGTTGTATTGTTCCTTGTTATGTCTTTTAGTCAGCATGTGCGCAATGATTGGTCAATTTAGCAGGCCGCATCTCCCTGCACGGCCCGCTATATTCAAAAGTTTGTTTAAATTGGAATCTTTCCCCTCTAGTTGATCCCGGAAATATGATAGGCGCCATAAATCTGGGCGGAAAAAGCTTGGTCCGTAACTTATGGTACAGACCTCAAACTCGATTAGTAAGAGGTATTTATTTATTATATATTTTGCTTGTTTGTGTTTTACTAAGGTCGATCGGAGATAAAAAGCTTCACCATTCAAAATATTTCTGACGAACCTATAAAGGTAAGAACTGACCTCAACTATTTGAACAGTTTACCAGTAACTATGGCAGAATAGCCCGACTTGGTATCAAAATTCAGCAGTAAACTTTTAGCCTCAAGGAGAGTCTACGGGGAACCAAGCTAAGAGCCTGTGGAGTTTGCTTCCCTAGCGTCGTAATGAATGTTGTAGATAGGGACCAGTTATTTATTCCTGGGGGGGAACGGTGCTGAGGATTTGGAAGGGGATAAAGGGGATTACATGATTTTAACGGGGAACAGAGAGGGGGTAGAGTCGTCGCCGGCAGAAAAAAAAGGGGGGTAAATTGACTGCCAATGAAGGGGGGGGGGGTAAACTAGATTACTGCAGAGCCTTGTGGGGGATTAGGTAAATTTTATCGTGGCACAAACAAAATCCTCCGACCACCCCCCCCCCCCCCCACCCTCTTTCTTGCCCCGGCGATAAGTAATGTCCAAGTTTCAGTTATAGGGGTATAATTAAGATTTTTATCGCTGTTTTTGTAGTCTAGGATTTCTTACTAGAATTCTAGTTTTTTTTTCTTTTAGTACTTCTTATATAATTCTATACCAACATATTCTCGTTAACTAAGTGTTGTCAATTTGCCGGGTATCCTTCTATACACTCTCACTGTTTTTTCATGTTCTACTTTTCAGATGAGCTCCTCGTTATTAGATCCTCACGGTCCTTTTCAGATGTTGAACGCGTTAAGGACCCTGGATCCCCAAGCGACTCATAATGTGATTGTGTCGTTTGGTCCTAACGCCCCCAAAGAGGTAAGAGTTTGAGTGTGTGGTGTGAAACTAACCCTTTTGGGTTCTAGGAGTGACTAGTATCTAATTTCTCCTCACAGCAACACGCCTGAATCAAACAATAAGGTCGTGAGAATAAAGCTCTTGATTACTAAACAAATTCTCCTGTCAGTGCCTTGAACGCTGTATGGAGAATATACATGCTGATGTTGGGGTGTTATGGGTTAATATTCGCCATTCCTCGCCATCCTTTACCTGTCTGGTTTGTATTGAACATGCGCGTTATTTGCACGCTACCTAATGCAGTTGGATAATAAAATCTATTACAGTGTAGTTACTGCTAAATACTTTAATGATATCAAAGCGGGGCAATATGGAAGAAGAATGACTTTAAAGAAGCATTACGTAGCGAAATGGCATCTGGCAAGTTACCACGAAGGAAACCGTTTTTTAAACAGCCAATCAAATGTAACCTATGTTTCGATGAGGCCACGTTCTTTCTTTTCAACCCCTGGAAAAGAGAATTAGCACTTTGAAAACGAGATTGCGATTACTCTAACTGTCTTTTGGAAAGGTGGGCATTGTTCCATGTCCCTGCTTTGTGGCCATAGAAGTTAAGATAAGCTGTGTCCATTTGCACTTATGTTAACTGATACAACTTTCGCCGACACAGTTTTGCAGCGTAGTTAATAACGTAAACAATCGGTTCCCTTATTTGACGAGTAGACTGTTCTAATCGAGCCTTGTCTATCCCGTTGATACTTAGTTCCATGAGGTCTTAGAAGTGCGGTGCCCCCGGAATACAGTATACCTCAGGCTAAAAGGAAGGGGGGTGCAACCTGTCATCTCTCTGTCAGTCGAGGATGGTCTGCTGGATTTAGGAGACGCTCTTGTTGGTGACACGATCTCGTCCAGTTTTAAGGTAACAAAAGGAAGAACCTATTGATGAAGCTAAAATATTTTTAGACTGCTTTTCCTTCCCCCCACAACGTATTAGTAAGGTTTTAGGCGCAGGTAAATTTGCAGTTAAATGTCGTGGAAGACCGAAGATGTGATCGCTTGACCCGGTTATCGTGCACGTATCAAGAAGTCTTGTTTGGGGTCCGGGTCGTGGTCACTGCGTTGTGTTCTTGGCAATAAGTGCTCTTACCTAAACACTGTTGACTGAAGACGCAAGTATTGGGGCTGAACAAGCGTAGCAGAGTGATTTAGTAAAAATAACTCTCAGAGCGAAAAAATTTATATGAATGCACTTCCTGTTGGTTCAAGCAAAAATTTAGTTAAAAGAAACCGACTTGCGATGACGTTTGGTTGTTAAAACTGTCTACTCATTCGACTTTCACCCATGGTTCTTCTTTTCATGTTTTTGTGGGATCTTTACGTTAGGCAACCAGACCTCATTCCTATTCAATCTGTCATCGCCTTTCCATAAGAAAGAAATGAGATAAACAGGAACGAGAGGACATCATTAGATATCAGTGTGAGTTTTTTCTGCGTTGGCATAAATACAACGTGACAAATTATAGCAGCTTCCAGGAAACCCCGTCAGTCACAGCAACGGTATTTTTTTTTTTTTTTTTTTTTTTGATGTCTTCTAATGGTGTAAACTTCTAATAATTTTAACCTATTTTGACGGCTCTTCCATTTGCAGATATCTAACACTTCAGAGCTGTCAATCACCTATTCACTACAGCTTGACAGCCTATCTCCATTACGTCACAGCCGAGCGCAAGTGTTACCCAGGTTCCTCCCGCCATTTAGCGAGATGCCAGAAACTCAACAACATGCGTTAGGTGAGACTGATATAGTGGAAGCTACCAGTTACGACTTTTACTCCTGATGCTTTCTTTCATGCAGGAAAAGTCTTCCGTTTCTGAAATTTATTAAAAAAAAAAAAAAAGATCGTTGTGCTACTTGGATGTGCTAGCGAGACAGTTGGCTTATTATAAATTTTGAGCTCAGTAGTTTTTTTTCTTGTCACGAATATGGGACTAAGAAAAAATTTCAAGTCGACATAAGGAATCGAACCTGAGACCTTGGGATTCCATAGGTATTTTCGTAGTTGCCAAGCTATGGCTCAGCCGGTGGAGCATCACAGCGCGAAATCCAAAGGTCTGAGATTCGAGTCCTCACGGGGACTCATTTTTGTTTTTTTGTTTGATTGTCCCACGCTCGCGAAAAGAAGAAAGCATCTTTCTCTTGTTAGGTTTTTTTTTTTTTTTCAGCGCTTGAGCCGCATTAACTAGGAGACAAAAAAAAAAACAGTGAGCAAAAAGACTTGTAAACGAATCCTGCCTAAGCATAATTCGCAACTCTCCTTATAAAGTCATGTACGTTGTAAAGGAATGATGCGGCTTTAGTCTCATGAAGCTGGCAGTTGCAGTCGCACTGGGCCGAGGAAGCTGTTTACACTCTACTGAATATGACGGCGTGTATGCGACTAAGGGATTTTAGTTTGTGACACTCCTTACACGTGTAGTCGAAAACTTGTTTTAATTCTATCGTCAATTACTCTTTTATAAAATGTTTTTCTTTTGTCTTTTTCAGGTCCGTCGAATTACAATGGAATGGCTGTATTTGACTGTGTTCCTGCTCAAGGTGCGATCGGTCCAGGTATGTCAGTGAAAAAAAAAAAAAAACGGAAACATTTCCCTGATCTGGACAATGAACTCCTGTATTTTTTTGGTTATGTAATTTTTTAAGTTTTGGATTTTTCATTATTAATAAATTTTTACTAAAGCAAAACATTTATACATTACAGGCGAGTCGAAAGAGATCACAATATCATTCAACCCGGATCATCGAAGTGAACTCTACGCCGATGAAGTCTCAGTAGAGATAAACAACGGGGTAAGTAAGAACTGACTTGTGATCGTGGGTGGAGTGGAGAGGCATCGTGAGGGTTGACAGTCTTGCAAGGAGAGACAAAGTAGTGACCCTGGTCGAAACTTGAAAGCAACGTGCAAATTGTTGGGCCAGTGTTTATCATATTTCTCTTACACTTGTTTTCGTAACATTCTATTACATTGAGCACATACCTCGTAATACAGTCAAATCAAGCTACAAATAATCTTTGAAGTAAAATTCGATCCATGTTTACCCCCCGAAATCAATGTTAGAAATATTTTTGAGCGGGTTCTTGTACATTAAATGGTCAATTATAAGATAAAATGGCCTTTCTATAACACCCCTATCCAGTGGAACCGGTATTAAGTGGTCAACCTGTATTAAGCGGGGGTCATCCCGCCTTTCCCCGTGGGTGAATGTTTAATACAGGTTTGACTATAACCGAGTTCGAGGTCAGTACTGTAAGTTACGCTTGGATTTATGGCTCAAGCGAAAGCGAAGGGATAAAGAACAGGGTTCCGTAGCTCGCAGTAGGGACTCAGAAAACGAGTTTAGAAAGATAATCATCATATCTCCAGGTTTAAACGGAGAGGGAAAATTTCAATCCAAACAAACGTAGCAGGCCATACAATGAAATACGCTAAATTAATCTATCATAGTACACGTACTAACTGAGAGATATAAAAATAAGTGTGGCCTTAATATGCATCGCTCTCATGATTCCATTTCAGGAGCAGCCCTACTCTGTCCGACTACTGGGCCGCGCCTGGTCAAATATTGTGTACCTGAGGGGCTGGGATGAGTTGATGCCGAGAGCCGAGTCACTGAGAGCGGAAGTGGAGGAGGAAGAGGAAGAAGGTTTGGGCTCTAGTAGCAGAAAACGTTTCTAGTAGTCCTGAGTATTTTACATTTTATCTACTGCGAATTATTCGATATCAGCAAATACCTTCGACTCCCGAAAGGGAAGTGTCGTTCTCCAGAGTTTTCAGTGTCTCGGGAGTGTCGAACTCGTATATTTCCAGATTCATTAAATGTAGGATTTGAAAACTCTCAGGTTCTGGAAGCCGCACTGGAAAATATAAGATTCGGCAAGTTTCGGGCTTGTGATATTTCGGATTCGGAAAGTGTCAGTTGTCAGGTTTGACAAATGTGGGGTTTCAGTTAGGAGTAGGGACTTTAAGCAACGGCAACGGCAACGGCACGGAAGACGTCGATTACAAAAAGGAGTTTCTACTTTTAGTTAGAATTTCCAAAATGGCTGCATGTGTTTACCGTCTCTTAAAGCACCAGACTTCAAACTCAACATAACGCATAAAAGTAGCGTTGAGTTCCAAATTAAAATTAAAATAATTTGCCGCCGCGGTTTCGCTTCGCAGACGACGCAATTTTGGGGATTTCGCGTTGTTGTTTTGCAAAGGACGGCTAAGAAATGTACAAAGTTTTAAAACGCACGTGCTGGGCTATTGTTCTGCCAATTAGATCTATTGTTTTTCCACGTTCTCGTTGCCGTCGCCGTCGTGGTTTGCTTAAAGTCCCTAGTATCGAGCTTTGAACGGTGGCGGATCCAGGCGAGGGGCCTGGGGGGCGAGGGGCCCATGGGGCCCAGGCCCCTCCTTACTTTTGGACCAAACTGAGGCCCAAAGGGCTAAAAAAAATTTTTTGGAGACTGCCCACCCCCACTCCCGTTCCCGTTCCCGTTCCCGTTCCCGTTCCCGTTCCCGTTCCCGTTCCCGTTCCCGTTCCCGTTCCCGTTCCCGTTCCCGTTCCCGTTCCCGTTCCCGTTCCCGTTCCCGTTCCCGTTCCCGTTCCCGTTCCCGTTCCCGTTCCCGTTCCCGTTCCCGTTCTAAGGGTATTGGTGTTTCGCACCAAGACCTACGCGTGTTTTGTCCGTGCGAACATTTAGAAATGCACGTACCCCGCCCTTGTCGATAAAAGTCACCTACTGTGTTGTTAGGTGCGTTTGAGTATATCTCCACATGAATTGCTCTCCTTTAACCGCTTTGACAACGTCACTGCCACCACTTTTCTTCCAGAGGTAAAAGCAATCCAGAAGACAGTTTTGTTAACAATGAAGAGCGTATCAACCCCTGATGGATTTAAGGCTGTGGAAAGAGCAGTAGAAATTGGCTGTATTAAGTCCAGTATACAAACGAAAAAGGTACATGAAAATTTTATCCTTAAATGCGCCCTAGAAAACCGTAGCATTTTTCTGTTACTAATTTTGGTGTTTGTTTTCTGTTCAGTCAAGTGACTTTTATTTCGACAATCCCAAGGAAGCTAACGAACTGGGATTCACCTTTGAGCCTCAAAAGGTTTGTCTTTTTTGTTTGTCGTTGTGTTATTGTTTCCACTGACTAGACTTAAAGCATTTGGTTGTCCAACAATTCTTCACATGACTTAGAGGATCACCTCCTCTTTGATCGTCGACACTTACGTCACTGTCTGAGAACAGTCGTATGGTGGCCCATTGTTATGATAGGAAAATCAGCAAGAAATGCTTCTTTTAGTTAAAAAGATACAAAATAAGAATCAAAATTTAAAATAAAAACAATCAAAGAACAAACAAGAGTAAAAAAAAAACAAACAGAAAACACAGGAATAAAGAATAAAATTAAAAAATTAAAAATAACCACATCATTTTATAAAATAAAGATATTAAGAACAGACAAAAAATTTAAGTTAAAAATAAAGCATTAAAAATAAAAAAGAAAGAAAAAAAAGAAAAAGGAAAAAAATTAAAATTAAATGAAAACAAATTTTAAAAGCAAGAGCTAAAAAAAAACCTAAGTATAAATACAAATAAATTTTGAATTTACTATGATAACGTTGGGCCGAAGTGAATATCACGATTTTCGTTTTCAAAATGAAATGTTGCCAGGCGGCACATTGCTATCATAGCTTGCGACAGGTAAGGTCAGTGGACAACCTCATTCCCAGGTCTCTCTTCTTTCACTCTCTCAAAATGGCGGCGGGTCGCATTCGTTGCTCAGACTGGGAGAGGGACGAGCATTTGAAGAGTGATCTTGAGCGCTATGTGCTAGCCAATTATTACAGGAAAGAAGCACCGGATTTATCTAGTCGGGAATACCCTGAATATGCATGGAGTCTGCCTGCACTTAGTTGGAGATTGATTTTTTTCGGCATCAAGTATATTCGTTATGAAACCAGCATAGAATATGTCAAGAAAGCTGTACAAGAGGAAATGGAAGGTCCAGGGCAGTACCTTGGATATCGTACCTTGCAGAGAAAACTTCGGGAACAACATAAATGGGCTATTCCTCGTAATTTGGTCTATGACGTGATGGGTATGGTGACCTCAAAGGGCTGGAGAGGCGAGGGAATGTTGGTCAAAAGAAACGACAAAGGAGAGCTACAGGAACCATCACTTCATTGGTAAGATCTTGGGAATTTGAAGGCTCTTAGCGGGTATCCCGAAATTACTCTCTTGGAAACACGTAAAGAAAAATACTAAACTGGCAGTACTGCCGTTATGCAGTTTTCACCTGCCCCCTCGTGGGGACTTTACTTATTGTGCATTGTTTTAAAGTGTTTGTACCCATCGGTTGGGGATTTTTATTTTACTTAAGTCTTCAGTATTAAGTAAGGCCAACACTGGACATGAAGGGGATGCAAGGGACATGCATTTCATGGCTTCATTTTGGCTCTTTGAACGGTTGTCACATCACATTCTGCAAAATTGAACTTTAATTTCTTTTCTTGGATAATGCCACTTCCACGATACCACCAACAAAAGACAACCTGTTCACCTCTAATAATGACTTCAATCTCCTACGAAGTGTGGGCAGACTCCATGCATATTCAGGGTATTCCCGACTAGATAAATCCGGTGTTTCTTTCCTGGAATAATTGGCTAGCACAAAACGCTCAAGATAACTCTTCAAATGCTTGTCCTTCTCCCAGTCTGAGCACGAATGCGACCCGCCGCCATTTTGAGAAGGTCGAAGAAGAGAGCCGTGGGAATAAGGTTGTCCAATGACCTTACGTGTCGCAGGCTATGATAACAATGGGCCGCCTGGCAACATTTCATTTCATTTTGAAAACGAAAATCGTGATGTTCACTTCGGCCCAGCATTATCATAGTAAATTTAAAATTTATTTGCATTTATGCTTAGGTTTTTTTGCTCTTGCTTTTTAAACTTGTTTTCATTTAATTTTAACTTGTATTCAATTTTAATTTTTTTTTCCTTTTTCTTTTTTTTCTTTCTTTTTTATTCTTAATGTTTAATTTTTAACTTAAATTTCTTGTCTGTTCTTAATATTTTTATTTTATAATTTCGTTTTTTAAATTTTTAATTTTTTTATTTTATTCTTATTTTTTATTCCTGTGTTTTCTGTTTTTTTTTTTATCCTCTTTGTTCTTTGATTGTTTTTATTTTTAATATTTATTCTTATTTTAAATTGCTTTAAATAAAAGAAGCATTTCTTGCTGATTTTCCCGTGATAACAATGGGCCACCATACAGTCGCTTAGACAGTTATTTTTCGTCCTTTGTCAATTTTCAATTTCTTTTCTTTTCGGAGTATGAGCGTTGCCCTAGTTAATTTCGTTCTACGAAGGTCTAACTTGCTTTACATTTCTTTTTTATATTATTTAGTGATTGATTTATTTATATATTTAAAGGCAGGAGTTGATATTGGAGTGAAAAAGAACATTGTGTTTCGGTGGCAACCGCCAGCAGGGCATGACGTGAGTATTCTTTACTGTGTTTTATTTCCACTCTTAAGGGGGCACGTCATCTTTTGAAGGAGATAATCTCTTGCTTGAAATATGCTGTGCCTTTTCTGTTTCTAAAAACCTTTCTTCTTCAAAATAAGGTTAATTGCAAAACTTTTCGCGTGAAAATGAATGTTATCACATTTCATATCAAGGGCTTTGAGCTTTCACTCGTTTTCATATCTTCAGAATAGTGTATTCGGTAAATAACCCTTTCGCGTGAGGCGACCATTTTTGGTCTCGAGTATAAAAAGTCTTGTTCCTGTACGTCTGGCTTCACAGCTAAGATGAAGCTTTTTATTCCCGAGAACTTAAAATGAAAGATAAGAGCCCGCTCCAAATATAGCGGTCCCGAGAAGGAGACAAAATGATAGTAAAGTCTAACGGCCTCGCCTCCTCAAAAACTGTACGATAACAACACAAGGTGAAACATATTTGACGCTAACTACTTGTGTCATAACAACACAGATGGAACATATTTGATGCTAACTACTTGTGTCGTAACAACACAGATGGAACACATTTGATGCTAACTACTTGTGTCGTAAAAAAATTAAGTCTCACTGACACGCCAAGTTGTCCACACTAGTTGAACGTATGCTGATTAAGACTAGGACTAGAGTATAACTGCTCCCTTTGGATAAGATGCAACTTCAGTGCTGGTACCCCAACCCTCCCCTCCCCCAGCTCTTTTTTAGGTTTCCTAGATAATTGTCCGGTACCCAGTCCCACTCATACCCCCAGGTGGACAGAACCATTGTGAAAGTCAGGTATCTAGCCTTGAAATACAGCACAAGGAGCTAGACCAGGACTCAAACCCAAACCTTTCGAACTGTATTCCAGCAGCTTCAGCTTTCAGCAGAGGTTTTTATATACGTCGGTTTCCAGCCGTCTATGCCATCTCTTAGACCTCTCACAGGCGTCCGTTGAGCCTGCGAGCATTCCTCGTGTTTGGGTTTTGCCTTGCAACTGCCAATTGAATCATCGGCGGCCGCCAATGGAAAAAGTTATTGAAACCCTTGCTATCAGACCCTCGCTTGTCCTCTTTTTAGGCTAACAGTATATTTTCGTTTCTGTTTGTCACAGCCCAATGAACCTGTTAATACCAGTACTATGGTAAGTTTATCGTGTGGTCTTTTCAGTTTTGGTCACGTTCATTGTCTTAAGACTTGGCTTGTTCCTCGTGGTTATGTCTTACTCAAGAAATGATTCAGGACACACCATTTTCGCCAAATCGCGAAATTTAAGTGTCGAGAAATGTATGCACCTCATGTAGTTAAGTGGTTGTTTCGCTTGGAGTCTGAACGCTGAGGCACTCTATAAAATGCTTTACTTTGAGCTGTCAGTTTTTCGGGCTACTGCTAGGTAGGTCGAGCGAGGGACTTCTTAGTCAGGCAGAGGACTGAGGGATGGGAATGAAGAACAGTTGCGTTGTTCAGTACCCTTGGAAGAATTAGAAATATACTCACACTTCTGACATCGGGGCGCTATTTCCAAGAAAATAAATCATTTCCACAAAACGGATTCAAACAAAGTGACGATCAATAGGACATTAGTTGGCTTCCGCGTGTTGAAAATGGCTTTGAACGGTTCCTAACTACGACATTAAGTATATAAAAGTATAGACCTTATTTAATAATAACGAATACTTTAGGCTGGATACAATCACGAGTAAAGTGTGAAAAATGATGACAATTTAAGGGTTGATCGAGTCCCTTCCCACCCCTCCCTGCAAACTCGAGCATCTGGAAATCGTAACCATTCTTGATATACTTAGCGGGAAGCGAGAATGGTGATATTTTCAGCGCGCCTGTATCACTATGCAAACTAACCCTATTTCGCCCAACTTTTTTTTTTATTACAGTTGACAGTTAAGAGTGACGTAACAACCCAATACAAGATACTTCTTCAAGGACTAATTACAACTGAGCAGAGAGACCCGGATGTTAGTGGTGGGGTGGCGTCTTTAGCGGAAGACACTTGAACTTTCTTACAAGCGTGTTCTGAAATGTTTTTATTTTTGTAAATTTGTGTCATACGAAATGTTGCACCCGTAATACTTCAAACGTTCTAACAAGTCTGTGGGGGTTTATTTAATTTAATTAGACGACAGTTCTATTTAAATTTAATTGGGAGCCCTTGTTTTAACTGCTGAACAGCAGCCCAATTTTGATAAATTCCGTAAACTATATGTATTTCTTTGGTTGGAAAACCAACGACATTGAAAACTGAAAGTAATTCAACGCTTCCCAACCTGAATGAATAACAACACCACAACATTACCATTTGTATAATGTCATTTCATTATTTTGGAAGCGAATTTCCTTAGAGTGTCCAGAGTAATTCGAGATCACTTTGATTTTGCTTTACTTCACTCTTTGAGTAGTTCAGGAACTGGCGCCACCTGTGAGTTGTTTGGTATCTGTGGTCCCGTCGAGGCAGTGCGTATAAGATTGTTCCATTGCGTCTAAAGTCCGTATGATTGGACCACAGGCAAATTGTATGCGATACTTGGTATACGTGCTGTGGAATCGAAAGGATTATGACATTTTACCCGAGTGTGTAATTATTTATATCACAGGATGTATTCGGTATTTACCCACTAATTATTCGTTTAAGTAAAAAATTTGTACTTTTGTCCTCTTGAAGTCAGATGTAATGCAGTGTTGGTTCGATCTGTAGCACGCAGTTACAAGCAGTTACAAAGCTGCATTTACGATGTGAAAATAAAGCTTTAGAAGAAATGTTTACACCTCTCTTCCTTGCGTGAAGAGTATTGAGAGATCGACGTGCGGATTAACCGGCCGATGCACCGGCTAACTTACAATTTGACTGGCTGCCTGACTGTCTTCATAATAATAATAATAATAATAATAATAATAATAATAATAATAATAATAATAATAATAATAATAATAATAACGATGATGATGATGATGATGGTGTTGGTGGTGGTGGTGGTGATGATGATGATGATGACGATAATGATAAAAAAACTTATGCAGGATGACCATTTCAGTTCTAAAAACTGCTACTAAACATGGGTCTTGCGTACAATGAAGAAGTGATTAACTAATAAAATAAAAGAGAAAGTACGCAAAAAATTAAAAAAACTATATAAGAATCTAAAAATATGAACATACAAAAGAGAACAGGATTGGAACAAGATTCATGCACAATTATTAAATATATTTGCTCCTTTATTAAAAAAAAAAAAAAAAAAACGCTCCTTTCGTCGATTCTAATTTAACCCTATTAGTAACAAGTTTGTTCTTATTCCCAATGTCATAATGATGATTATTAAAAACTGGATCATTGGATAATGCAATTCAAGACTTTATTGGCTTAGCCATTATGGTATATGAGCCAATATACCATAATCTAATATCTGTACATTGTAACATCCGGTTTCTTCTTACAAAATAAAGTCGAGAAGATTTGTCTAATTTCTTGGGGGCGTTTTTTTTTTTTAATAAAACAATTATTCCACTCGCGCTTGTTGGATATGAGATGATTATAGCCAACGAGGTGCGTAGCGCCGAGTTGGCTATCTATCATCTCATATCCAACGCGCGCTCGTGGAATAATTGTTAAGTATCGTGTCTCTTGGGGCATTTTTCAACCAGTTTAACGATGTGGTTTGACAGGCTTACTAACTAACCGACGGACTGATTGTCTGGCTTACCAACCGATTGTCTGGCCGACTTACACCTAACTGATCCGCTGACTGACTGACTAACTGTCTGACTGAGTGAATGGTTGACGAATGACTGACTGACTAACTGTCAGACTAAGTGAATGGTTGACGAATGACTGACTGACTAACTGTCTGACTGAGTGAATGGTTGACGAATGACTGACTGACTAACTGTCAGACTGAGAGAATGATTGACTTACTGCCTGACTGACTGATTAATTAGGGACTTTAAGAAACCACGACGGCGACGCCAAGGAAGACTTCGATTAAAAAATGAATTTCTACTCTTAGTTAGAATTTAAAAAATGGCTGCAGGAGCTTACTGTCTCCTACAGCGCCACAGCTCAACTTCAGCATGACGTATAAAGTAGCCTTTGAGTTCGAAATGGAAATTAAAATAATTTGCCGTCGAGGTTTCGGTTCGCAGACGGCGCAAATTTTGGCGATTTCACGTTGTTGTTTTGCATAGGACAGCCAAGAAATGTTCAAAGTTTCAAAATGCACGTGCTGAACTATTGTTCTGCCAATTAGATCTCTTTTTTTTTCCACGTCCTCGTTGCCGTCGCCGTCGTGGTTTCTTAAGGTTCCTATTGACTGACTGACTGGCTGACGGACGGATTGACTGACTGACGGATTGACTGACTGACTGACTGACTGACTGACTAACCGGCCGACGGATTGACTGACTGACTGACTGACTGACTAACCGGAAATGGATTGCTGTCGGAGTGGACGAGAAAGAGTTTTAAAAAACACAGCTTTCCTCGATTAATACTCTTCAGCCAATTCGTTCCCAAAGGCCACATCCCCCCACGGGGAGGAAGCGAGGACCTCGACTTAGTTTTCCGCCCGCGAGGAATTAGAGGAACTGTGATTATTCCTGGCAACGATTTTTTATTTTCGGCGGGACAGGTAGGCTCTTATGCGCATGCGTAAGGTGCATTCAAGTGTAGCGTGGAAAGAAAAAAAGATACTTTTTCAAGTAAGGCTGGAAAATCAGACACTATCGTTCTCAGTTTTCACCGAGCGGCGTAATATAGACGGAATGGAGGAAAGCTAGAACGAAGCACACTGTTATCGTATAAAAACCTTGAGTATGCAAATTAGCGAGAGCCGGATGACAGCACGTGCAGTTCATGCTGATATTGCAAAGGCCAGGCTTACATGACACTACCTAAATCTTGTATATTGATAAGTACTACAGTAAATTTCCTGAGTCGCCATTGCAAGATAACCCGGTCACGTACAAGACAAATTCACTTCAGGTGAGGGATAAAGCTTTCACTACCTTAAACGCGCTTGAAGCTCGAAAAACTGTTACTAAATGAAAATTTCAAGGGTAGCGCTAACGGTAAACAATATTTCTTTTTCGGGGGCGCAAAGCTGAAAACGTGTTTTGGAAACGTTGTTGAAAGTCATTAATTCTCTGTAATACAAACCAGCTCGAGTGAACAGCATTTCTGACCGGCATGAAATAGATTTGTAGACACGAGACTAATAAATATTCGGAAGTACTGGAGGGACAGAACATTTTTTCCATGTTCAATAATCCACTCAGGAAAAATAAAGTAATACTCTTAATGATGCAGTCCTAGGTGGTACATCTGATATTGGCCAGATTTTTCCTGTCTTTTGTTCTCAGCACGAAATGCCCGTGCCAGTTTGCACTTGCTAATCATTTGCATATACTCCTCAACAACAAAGTTTACGTAAGCTAAAATATAGTGAACTCCTCGAAGTTTCTAACTCGGAGGCCTTCTATACTAGCGATTTGCTTCATCTTAATCTTTAGCAGTTGTGAGGGTAGGATCCGTTTTACCGTTCCGTTCAGAAACACTTCCGGCCGGTGTTGAAATACATGCATATGGTCTTCATTTGTTAAAAAATCTTTGGCCATGCGTCGCGACGCTTTAGCATTCCAAAGTACACTCTGAATTCCAACGTGCCTTTCTAACAAAGAGCATTTGATTAATCGAGGCAGCGTAAGACGCCTAAAAGACTATTATGGTATTTTTTTCTGGAATGATCTAATGTATTTCCTTTCACTGATCTTTATTTGACTAGATTGTACTTCTTCTTCTTTGCTTAACTAACAATCCTCGAGCTAGTTTTTTAGATGTACGATTTTCAGTTAGTATTATGAAATGCTTTGGGAAGGACAATGCAATAAACTGATTTATTTTCACAGGTTTCTGGGTTCCTGTTTTGTTTTCAGTAGTGGTGAAAGAGTAGAGAGGTATGTATAGTTTAGCGGTAAATGTATCAGCATGGAGATTGGTAGTCAAGAAGGTAACTAGCTTCCCTCTTCTTTATAAGTTGTTCATTTATCACTTCTCTACCGCGGCAACTTCTTCATCTTAATCTTTAGCAGTTGTGAGGGTAGGATCCGTTTTACCTTTCCGTTCAGAAACACTTCCGGCCGGTGTTGAAATTCATTACCTGCTCATTTATTTTATGGAGTACGAATAGTTGATGATTCCTATTGGATTGTCAATATCCAACTATTCACCCCAGGTTTCAATTCCGTCGAGAAAAATTTCACCAAGTTTCCACTATTGCAAATATTCTACCGGTTAATCTTATTTCGAAACGTTTCCGGTCAATGTCGAGATACATTAGCTGTCATTAATTTTATGGTGTAGGAACAATTGATGTTTCCCAAAGGGATTATTAACTTTCATTTACACCAGTTTGGACCTGCATCTTCAAAAATGTCCGCAGTAGATCTCGATGGTCCAAATATTTACTCGATGACCGTCAAAAGCCCAATTTTTAGCGAACAACAGCCAAAGGCAATCTCGTGCCTATGATAGATTTGACAAAAACGGAAAGTATTGGACGTAATGTCTAGAAATTTCAGCAGGCGAGACTGAAGAAGATTTTTGTTGCAAATATCAAAACCCCTTCAAACGTTACAAAGGGGTAGACAATTATAAATCTTTACTAATTTTGCTAAAAAGTCTTTTTTGTTCTTTAGCAAATGTCTTTCAATGTTTGTTTCTTTTCCTCGGGGGAAAGGTGTGAGAGTTTATCGTATTAAAATTCTTAATATTTCTGAGCTACTTGCTACACATAGATTCTTTTCATTCAGTTGTTCCAATCATGAATTTTTCGTCCAGTTCCGATATGTTTAAAGCTGCGATGCAGAGAAATAACATACCCGAATGTTGACAGTGCGTACTTTTAAACGATCTCACATCTTTTATCGAACATGCGTTTCGGCCTTTTTTGAAAAAATCAACTGTCTACCTGGCCGAGCTAATGAAATAAGAGCCCTGAAGATGATTGATTCGATTATGATGGCAGCATGACTCAGCCGTTTGCGTGAGAAGCAATGTAGCAAATTCCATTTAACAAATCGGTACTGCGTCCTCCTTTCTGGACCGAAATTTATATTAGAACTACAGCAACAGAGTTTATAGGAGAAAGAGGTCGGTTCTGAAGCTATGCTCCGTAAAAATTCATCAGATAGTAGGTTGAAACCCCTTTAATTAAAGAAAGCTATGTACCACCATTTTGGAAACGATGCACCTTGAAAGAATGATTTGCTACGCTAAAAACATTGAAGAGATTAAGATAAACCAAAAAGGGGCAAGAATGGTCAGAAATGAGAGAAGACTGTCACAAATTAAAAATGACAAACAAAGTCCCCTTAGATGTGTATATCGTTCAGGGACTAAAAGACTGCATCGGACGTAATTCTTCGAGAGGGATGGTAATGTCTTTAAAAAAAAATGAAAAATCTTTTACTTCGTTAGCATGGTAAAAGGGCAAACATATTCCAGTTTCGAAACTACCGTAAAATGATCTTCTGCTTTCGTAATGAAAACAAAAACAAACAATTCTGTATATAGATAAACAGATATTGCAGAAGATTCTCGCAAATGAAAGTGCAACAATCAAGAAAACGCTAACTCACCGTTTTGTGAACCTTAGAGGTGAATTTTTAGTGAAAATGTCAAGAATTTAAATTTATGGAAATTTTTTCCCGTAATTATTATTCTTTTACAAAGTGGAAGCGTTCCGATGCATTTTAGAGTGACCTTTCGAATGATTCAATGATTGATTGATTGCGTGCGATGTTAGTTTAGATACGAAACATTATCTTCCAGGGCTTCCCGATCCGAATTTCTACACCGTGTTTCACCCACTGTTTAGTTTAGGCAACACGATAGATATTATGATTTTTCCGCCAGTTTCAACTCAGTGTCGACATTTTGTCTTAACGTCAGCGTTTGATCAGACTACCGAAAGTCGATTGACGAGATAGAGCAAGCTGCGACAACCTGAGCTAAAATAATGCACGCCTTTGATTGGCCGGCCACGCCGTCAAGCTTGCACGAACATTACTAATTGAAAAACTGACGGTGTGGCGACAGCGCTGTCTCACAAATAAAGCACGACTGCTCCAGAACCAAAGCTTTCTGACCAAGAGAACAATCGAAGGATTACAATGATCAATCACACACACAAAAGCAGTGAGATTTGAAGCGTATCATTTGTTGTCCGTGATGACGTCAATGGGGGCTTCCAAGCGGGGTACGCCGTCCATGCGTGAACGTCACGCCGGTTGTGATTCCGGCGGTTCATTCCTGCACGATACACCGTAAGAGATACGAGTTAGATAAGAAATTCTCCGGAATATTTGATCGGACGCGAAAAGGGCGCCCCTTGGTTGGGCAAAATTTTTGACAGATTCTTATCCTGGTAATCATCGGATTAAGTTTTGGACGCGCTCCCAACGAAGAGGTTGCATTGCAGTCCGGGAAGGCGTGCGTGATTTTTTCCTGACCAGGTGCGTTGAAATCTTTAATCTTGAATCATTAAATATAACTTCGTCATTTTGTCAGCTGCATTTGAATCGTTGTTTGGGATTACGTTTTCATCTAAAGGCGAACAAGTGGTCTTATCCGCATCGCTTCGAAATGAACACAAAATCAAAATTATAGAATGGCGCAAAATTTTTCCTCGTTGTGTACTGTATGTCGTGGTGAAATAGAATTTTTCGTGTTCGGACTCAACAAAAACGGTCACCGGTCAAACGAAAATGGCAGGCAGCACAAAAGTTCAGTTATTATAAGGTGTAAGAGGTGATGTGTAAATTTCTAGGTCAAGGCCTTTTGCTCAGTCATTGTTGACAATAAATTATTATGCTTTGAAAATGAAAGGCTTTGATTCAATTGTGGCTGTGCCGGAAAGAATTTCAAGAGATACCAAACAGGACGCGCAGACGAGAAGAACCTTTTCTTTTCCAGCTGTTAGGGCCTACATACAATTATCCTTATGTAAAAGCGGTTATGAAAATCCTTTCATACTTTTTTCTGATAATTTCTCCTGCTTAAACCAACCAAACTATACATTACAAAGTGAAAACTCTCACGCATTGCCATCGCAGTATGTAACTCTTTGCGATATAGTTTGCAATATCACTTCTTTTACATCGGCCGGAGTGACTCCAGTGAAACGCAATCGACTCAGTGAAAGCGTCGTTTAAGTTTCTTTGTCAGATTTTTTCTTTCTTTTAAGCTACGCTTCGTGAACTTACAAAATCAACAGACCAATATTCCAAGGAAGTTTCTCTAGAAATTTGGCTATGAGCCCGTTACTTGCGAGGTTGATGTGCAGGAGAAAAGTTTAGGCTCGTTGTCTAAAGATAGCGTTTAGTAATTGTAGCATGAATTTTAAATCGGGCGAGGTTCAAAGCGAGTTTAAATTTAGCTCGCGCTAATGAAGAAATTGACTGAATGATGGCTATAAATCGTAGGGTTTCATCAGCGAGATCGATCTGCACGAAGAATTGATCGTGGCATGATATACCAGACTTTGGCCGGCCTGTTAAAATCAAATTTGCACTTATAGAGGGGAGACCAGTGAAACTGTTTTCTTCCCCCAGTTAAAACATGATCCATTCAAGTAAATGCCTCGAAATCCTTGTAATGTTTTAACGTATCACAATGATCAATTCGCTAATTTTGTTCGCTGTGGCAGTTGTAGGATGATACCACGCCAATCCGATCGAGTTCCACTAAATTGATTCTTAAAATCTTTTTAAGGAGTAACTCAATATCCCTGATCTTAGTGTTTGAAACACAACGATAAATTCTAGGTTGTATGATTTTTGTGCATGTTATCGAAAACTGACTTCTCCTCTAGAAACCAGCGAGAATGATCAGTTTAAGATCATTATGATATGATCATCTCTATGTCCCTTGTTGTTAACCACAGCTCAATTTCAAAGTCGCTCATAATGCACGTTCCGACTTGCTTCTCTGTAAACATACTCGTTGGAATGCCCATTTTGTATTGTTTATATTTAAAATCAATCTTTTAATGAAATCTAAAAGCTCTTCTCATACCAATGTTGGTTATTGAAATTGTACTAACCCAAGGAGCTTACCATGGCGAGCTCTTGTGAGAAGAAGTAACCGAGATGTAACCATTCAAAGAAAGCTTACAGTAACCATGCTGTTATTGAACACTACATGCAGATCACAAGCCAAGGCAGTGTCCGTTAGAAGCCAAGTTACAAGTTTGTGAAGACATTGTTATGTAGTGGGTCAATCGGCGAGAGAAGATTTAACGCTAAATTGCTCGTCGAAACTAGATGCAATTCAAATAGATAAACACCTTGGCTTTTTCAAATTCACTTTAGAGGCTTACCTTCTGTTATCGACATCTTGTTGATAGCAAGCAAATTAAAATCCAAGGGTTTTTTCATGCGACTGCTTAAAATTCGCGTTTTAACACAAATAGATAACCGATTTACTAGTGGACAATACAGTAACTTACTTCGACCCATGTCTTTGGTACACGAGGTCAAATAAACAGCTCAGTACCAGTCTATTGTGTCCCATTTGGATTTAATATCTCTTTCATTGAATTCTACAACGGAATTGTTATTATTTTTTCTTTTGATAAGAAAGTATGCTTCGAATTTCGAGAATTCTAAAATCTGTCTAGTTAAGTGGCTTCATGCCAAAGCAACGATGGTGTAGACGCTCAGACATAGGTGCATCTCTCAAATAACCTTCACTGAACTGAAATCGAGCTTCGACGGCGAAAAGGGACATGTCAAATAACGTGGATGAAATTCAGTTTATGGGATTAAGGAGAGTCTAAGTGAAAGTAACGTAAATGTTATTACAAGGCAAGATGACCTCGAACTCGTGATACAGTACACAGATGAAATTCACGAACTCATTTCCGGAAAATCCTTCTGTGGAAGTGGCCGTAAACTACAAACAGTTGTTGGAACACGGTGGTTCTATAAAAGAAACTTGCAATTATTTCTTTTTTTGTGATAACCTAACTTTCGTCGGAACATTGTTTAGTATAACTGAATTCTGAAAATGCAACTTGCAACGCGTACTCGAAGACATACTTGTGTTGCATCCAATTGCAACGTTACTGGAAAGGCAACTCCATGCCTCTCTGTTTGGTGTGGTTCAGTAGCAAGCCTGAAGTGAAACTAAAAGTGGTCCTTCATTCATCTGAGAATTCATTTTAATACGACGGAAAAAGAAAAGGCTCTTCATTTGGTTTCTCATCTGATCTCTCGATAACTCAGGAACCAACTTAACAGCGAAAGCTAAAATGCAGGTATTACAGGCATTCCTCTTCAGAAATACTATTTCACAATTCGGTGTAATTTCATAACAGAGATTGATCAATACAAAAACTTCTCAGAGCACACAACACTGAGCATTTATTGAGCCTATTCAATCGAAAAACTCCTTAAAAAAAAAAAGCGAAGCTAAACAGAGTGCTAAAGTCACAAGTCTCGGCAAAAGGGGTAAGGGAACTTTCTTTTTCTGCCAAGCTCAGAAGTTTAGGGACCTAAGGTTCAATACTGTGTTCATGTCGTACTTAACAAGGACATAAGTCCCTTAAAGCCGAGAAGAGTACATCCTATGCAGTCATAAAACGTTAGCCTAAGGGCAGACTGTAGTTTTTTACAAAAGAAAGAGAGAATCGCTGGATTGGCCGACATCGAAGAACTGTTTAGTTCATTTTATTTGGTAAAACACTGTTAGTCCCTCGGTTATTCACTGTCGTAAGCTTGTACAATTAACAATTAAGTTTGCTGCGGAAGTGCTTAGAGATTGTTTTAGGCAAGACAAACTAGATGTTTTGCCAGCAAACATTCTGTAATATAAAGTCAAATTTGTATCACTCTATAGACCTCTCTTTTCTTTAAAGCCATGGCGCACATCGAAAACGAACGAGTAAATAAAAAAACTGCATATATCCAATGGAAATCAGACCATTTACAAATTACAATTGGAAACCTGAAGCGTCTCCTGCGTTTGTGTGTTAGTTGACGAATGCAAAATTAATTGTTCTAAGCGGGATGACAACTGTCGAGAGTCGTAACTGGCGGGACCCTTGCAGACGGCGAAAGAAACCTTTAGCCAGAGTGATCCTTGAAACTTCTCCGATGCTTTGCAGCCTGCAAGCGGAATAGTCTGACCTGTTGCTATTTTGGTTCACAGACTACTCAGGGCGTTTGCCGTTTCGGTGAAAGAACTTAACCGGATTGTGAAACGTAATTTGTCGAAGCACCGCTCACCGCGAAAACAGGGTACTGAAAATATATGAAAAACTTTAACGAGAAACTTTGGGACAGTTAATGTAAAAACACACAGAATGGCATTCAAAAGTCTTGAAAAAACGCAGACGAAAAAAGTATTGTAAAAAGTCATAGAAAAGAAACATATTGTCGAAAAATAGGGGAGCTATGGTGAAACTAAACTCAAGTCAATATTCGATAACTTTATTTTCTTGAATCTTTCCGGCCCAACCATATGTCACCTATTAGACTTGGCGTCAACCTTCAGCTCAAATTGGACGGCAAGTAAGAAAAGTAGTAATGTTGCAATTTACGAGAGAGAATACAGCGTTTCTTTGAGTATAAGACATATATATATATTGTGAAAATCATTTCCATGCCTTAGGCATGCACGCTACTGGATTTTGGCAAAAATCCAGAACTCCAACTTGATAGCAGACAGATTTCCTCTAGAACTTGTTAGAAGTTGCTGGAATTTTTCCGCGAGTGTTTTATGGAATAGCAATTCATTTTTTTAATTTACTTTTTCTACGATCATGGTTCATATTCTGTATTTCATGCAGCTAGAAATAGCTAAAGAAAAACCGCAAGGTGATGGAACATTCTTAGCACACTTCGACTGAACTGATTGACTTGACGCTTGTGTTGCGCATGGCTAGCAGAGCAAACAAAGAACCTATTCTCCGCTGTTAACCCAATCATTACAAAGATCACTTTGTTCAGTTTCTAGGCCTTGAACTGTAATAACCTCAGCTGTACAGATTTCGACGAGAATTTAACAGCGTTTTTTGGACGTTCTTCTCCAGTTTTGTCTAGCGTGTATAAAGGTGGGAATGGCTACTTCTTAGACTATCCAGTTACAACTCTTATCATTACAAAACCTTTAGGCTATATAAACAACTAAATCATGATTGTTGGGGGTGTTTTAATCCTCGCAAGAAATGCCTACTGCATTTTCCTGATCAATGATAGAGACGTTTGTCGAGTCTCTTTAAAACACTGTACTGCAACATATATTTTTTACTGCAGGAATGAAACAATATCAGATTTCTTAACTGATGTCACCTTTTCTGCAGTCTTCGGCATAGATGAACACTATATACTATCAAACATTACTCAATCTGAACCACGTGTATTGTATCAAGGGATGTTGTTAAGCAAGGAAGTCATGAAGCGAAAAAAGGGGTTCATTATTTCCTTTCAGTTTCATGATCGGTAGCATGATATCATTGGCTGACAAAAGATGGACCATATTTCAATCACACGCATGTTCTAGCCTCTCTAGGTCTAATTCCACTCCTAGCAGGACCCATACATGCGCATACACGATACGGCTTCTATGCAATATTGCACCTTTCAAGAAAAACGAGGGAACAAGAAAGCATTTTGACAACAAAGTCACACATTCCCAAGATCCTCAGAAACATTTCGGCCAGTAGCAATACGTAACAGAGGGATTAGTTTTTTTTTCTTTATTCTTAAATAAAACCTTTCTTCAAGGGTGACTGATTTTTATATATAAGCCGGCGTAACTGATATGGTTGAAACCTCTCTTTTTTTAATCATCCGCATGAACCAACAGTCGATTGGATATCACTTCACCTTTTTTAAACGCGTCAAATTTAGCCATGAACTCATTAGTTGTGAGTCGTTACAATATATTGTACTTTGTAGAGCATTTACAGGTATGATTCGGCTTGACGCCTTTTTAATACAACGCGGGTTTGCGACATGCAAGGTTATTTTTAAAGTCAGTCGAACGCTAACAATATTAGCATTACTTTCCCTCATCGAACGAGTATCCATCTCGAATCCATCGGACATCCGGTGCGATAAGTAAGCGTGCATTTCCTGAGTCAAGTGGGTGAGCAGCCGTCGACAATTGGAACGAGATAAAGCAATTGTGTATCGTAAACATTTGAACAAATGAAATGTTTATCCTGGAAGCATTTTCAGGACAGCGTAGTCGCTAGGGGGGGTGGTATCGTTCGAAACTAGCTGAATCATTTCACAGTTCTGTGCTTACGAATCTTTGTCATATCGAAGCGCATGATCCCCTTGTTTTCTCAGACCCTTCCAATAAGCTTTTTATGTCAGCGTATAAAAAAGTATTGATATTAATAAAAGAAAAATAATGAAAATCTGGCATTAAACCAAGGTCCGATTAAAATTCAACCGCTTGAATGGTGCGAAGATATCGCTGACGGCTTGGGTTTGGCTGACAATTACAGCGAAACCACAAGGCTGATATATTCCACTTTCGATATCGTTGAAATAGTCAAAGCAAACGCCTCTACTACTTGAATGAGTTTTGAATATTGCGCGACCGTCGCGTGACTGAAGAACAGAATCAAGTGCAGAAGGATTTCGCTTAGGTACTCTTAATTCTTTGAGAAATAATTTCCTTTGATTTTAAAAAAAAAAAAAAAAAAAAAATATGCAGAAATAAACCTTATTTATCCTGCATCAGTTGTCGCCCAGTAATTGCGGTATTAATTTACTGACGGCCGTTCCGGTGTAATTGCGAAATCGCGCAAAATCTCTGCTGCCCGCCAGTATTAAACTGTCAAGAATGGTAAAAATGCTTCTAGCGAAATCTTGCGATCTCTTTTGCCTTTTCTGTGTGGTCAAATGCACCTCAATTGATTCCCTCCTCCGGCCATCGCTCTCGGCATTCTTGGTGAATCCTTTGCTGAGAAGAAGAAGCAGTTTTATCGCTCGCTGGTTATTTCGATGTTTAGTCTTGATCTTTTGCGTGGGCTGAATGACGTCATAACCCTACACTAGAACAATGGATTGATTATAGAAAAGGCCGTGGGACGTGTTCTTGCATTATTTAAATACGACAGACGTGCTTAAAACCGTGAAACTGATCTTTTTGCCTTGCTCCGGGGAGAATAATATTTTGAAAGGCTAAACGGTGTCGAGGATATATATAATTCTTTGGCAGCGACGAATTTTTGGCGATGTCAGCGTTAGGGTTGGCGACAAACTTAGCAACTTTTCACGAGTTCCTGTCGTGTTTGGCGGAAATGTGACGGGGAAATGTTTTCTAGCCGAAAACGGAAGGAACTTGATTTAAAATTGGGCTATCGTGATTTCGAACGCAAGATTTCGGTTTCTGAAAAATCAAAATAATGGCCAAATTTAATTTTGCGTTCTCTTTATGACAAATTGGCTGGCAGACACAAAGTTAGTCTTCATGACAGAACAATGAAATACCGTAATAGTAGACTCGCTATTCACTCAAATGGTCGCTTTCCATTGGACGATCTAACGATTAACGTTTCACTCCGACAGGTCGCCAGCCAATCAGACAAAAGCGATGCCAGCAAGGTATCACATCAAATAAAGAGCGACAGGTTTTATCGGCGACAGACGGCACAAAGTTTGTCGCCAACGCCGCCACTCCAAAACACAAACGTACGCGGAGCAAACTTTGTGTCCGTATGATAACTTCCGAGGAGGTTCGCAACCAAGCCGTTTGGATGGAGCTGCAATTTTTTTCGCGTCAAGGACATGAAAATGGCTGCGAGTGACTCTGCCGAGACAGTGCCGCCGCTTGGAGAGACAACTACCGGTTTGTCACATGCTAATGAACTTAAGACACTGCGAGAAAAACTTGGAACCAGCGATAATCGTGACGAATCTCACGAACTAAATAGCGACCGCAGCATCTCCGCGCAAATGCCCCCTTTGAATTCTAGCACAAACTCGGTGGCGAAGCCTGCCGGTCACGGCAGCTTTATCCACTCTGAAAGTTCTAGTTTCAACGTTAAAATAGAGCCCAGCGATGCCAGCCAAAAAAATATAACCGGCGATCCGGTTCGTAGCTTTGACAGTGTTAGCAGCGAAAGACCAGTCGGGTCTGATCAAGGACTTGTGACGGAAGAGCCGTTAGAAATTCAGTGCGGTGAGAATGCTGCCCTGCTGTACGTATCTAAATTGTGTCAAGGAAGCAAAGGACCGTGTATTTTATTTCAAAACGACTGGCTCACACCGAATGAGCTTCAGTACATCAGCGGAAGGGAAACTGCCAAGGACTGGAAAAGAAGTATTCGCTACAAAGGAAAATCTCTTAAGAGTTTGATTGCACGCGGGTTGATAAAAGTTCACCCGCCTATATGTGATTGTCTGGGCTGCAGGATCTCGTCACCTGTGGTAAGAATTGCTTTTCTCTTTTTTAACATCCCCTAACATAACAAAATGCTTTGGTTGAAAAATAGATTTCTCTACTTTGCTGGTTACAAATCTTGTAGTGCGACGCCACCACTGTGATGAGGCTGTTTTTATGCTTGCCAGCAGTGCCAGTGGAGTGTTATTTTAATCACACTTATTGTTTATGTCGTTACCGATCTTCGTTTCGTTTAGCATAGCTGGCATTAAAGCTAAAGCCAAGTTCCCGGGCTAGGGCTGAGGTAAACGGCACTCCAATATATGCAGACACCATTATTAATGATTGAAAAACAGCTAGCTTATTCCGCCCCCGGTTCACTTGTAAGAAGCGATTTATATTTTGGAACAAACACCTTGAAAAATTAATGACAATAAGAAAACACTGTGAAAGTTAAGACGATTACATTCCGTTTTAAAAAAAAGTGTGTGGGAAACAAGGGAGAAAAAGTGACCGAAACTGGTTGCATGCGCTTGATGCTATTTGAAAAGAACACAGGACTTTGGTGAAATGTTTGCGGAGGCTATCGTGGTGACGGAAAAGGCGGTGCACCGGGGTGATAAAATTGACAGCTTTCAAGAAACAATAGCTCTTGAAATTGTTTCACAGTTAGGGTCCAGCTGGAACGGGGGGCCTTTATGAAACAGAGTACATCAGACGGTCTACAGTGAGGCTAGTCTGCTTTGTGCAACAAAAAATATTCCATTTCGCGGCAGGAGATGTCTTCAGCGAGCTAGTTGTGTCGTTCATGTGTGAGAGTGAGTTGTTAATGCCGGCTTTTGTTCTATTGTTGGCTCGATTGAACAGAACCTGAAAACGTTTGATTATATTGACATCGTAGACAAGATATTTCAATCACTGAATTTTAATCATTGTCTTTTTGTCATTTTTACGACGGAACTTGTGTCTAAATAGGGAAGAAAGTGACATTCAACCCGTTCCGCGTTTGGCACACTTCTGCACATTATATAATTACAATTCGAAATTATTGTTCTAAAGGGCACGATCCGCCCGTTTTTTGACAGATGACCAGCTTGACAATACACTTGGCTTTAGAACGAATGAAAATATTTCCGGCTAGAAGTTGAAAAAGAAATGACAAGTTCACTTTTCATGTCCGGCGACTGAAGGTCATACAGTTACCTCAACATTGTTGATAACAGTTGCGCATTCTAGACGAAGGCTGTGGACACGTATCATCAGCTGGATATTGCGTGCAGATATCAATATTTTCCACGTTCGCACCTGCGTTATTTTGGAAAGATATTTGAAAATCTTGTCGTCTTTTGACGGGCTCAATTGGCAGTAATTTCCGAAAGCTTCGCACTGTTAAACCAAGGAATCGATAGAAGGGAAAAACCCTAGAGTGGTTTGCATAGCTGCCTTTTAATATAATTAATAAAGCTTACGTCCCATAGGTCAAATGTCAGCATAAAACACGGCTTTACTTGAGTAGCTTTTGTGCGCCTCACAGACGTCGCGCAAATTTTATCACGTACGCACCAACTATTGTATTTTTTTGCACAATTCCTTTCGTGCTGGTCCACGAGAGGGAAAATTAATGGAATTTTTATTGGCGTCGATCTCTAATATATCCTTTTAATGCATTTTACGGATTATCCTATGTAAAGTGTGACTCTTTCCCGCCCGAGGTTCTTAACTTCGTTTCCATAAATGGATAATTATCCCAACATTTATCGACTGGAATAAATCTTACGCCGCGATCAGCTCGATATTCATGTTATACTTCATGTAAGGCGGTCGTCCTTGCTTATCTGTTGTTTATTCCGCTCAATATTGTAAACACTGTGGCAACGCGCTATGTTTATAGAAGTAAGTATTTAACCTTTATTTTCGCAATTCCTTACGCCGGCTGCAACAGCTCGAGGGCAGCTTTTGTAAGCGGGCAATATTCATGCTATTCCCATTGCTGGCACAGTTCGTTTAGGCTTGTTACAATCGACACAGCAGTGCCTCAAACCTTTCGTTTATTTCATTTGTCCTCTTGGAAACAGAACCGAGGAAGATTAGCGAGCAAATGCAGTGTTTCCTCTCCACCCTCTCCTGCTAGGAAACGCAAGGACTCTTCCAAGGCGGTCTGGAGACAAGATGGTTTCGAACCTGGGTTACATTTCGCCGGTACCAGACAGAGCTCTTTATCTGACCTAGAGAACTGCACAAGCAGCCAAGTTCGCAATGGTGGCGGCGGTTTGAGAGATTCGCCGGATTCAAACTCGTCCACTGCTTCGGAGTGCTCTGAGCCCTTAGACGACAGCCCTTTTTCTCCCGCAGTCGAACCTCCAAAACGAGCCCGGAGTTTATCTCCCCAAAACTTGGGAAAAGTCAGCACCATGAAACGGCGAGCTAGTAAGTTTGGTCAAGGTCTATTTTTAGAAAAACTGATTAATGTTTGTTCATTCACCAACTGCGCGGATCTCCTTTCCCTGTCCCTATTTACTCCTTTTGCAAGAAAATAATCACTTATCTCAGCTGTTCAAGGAGTAGTGTAGTCAAAATATCACCCGTTCTGGGTGAGAGCTCTTCTTTAGAAGAAGAAGAATCTGTGAGCAATGGTTCAAGCTTTACACAGCTGTGATCACAGTGCTCTCATGTTTGAGTTGCAGATAACCTGAGATCGTCTAAGCCTAAAGTTATTTGAGTTTAAAAAAAAAAAAACGACAATTTCGCAATTCCTTATCAAGTGATAAAGTTCAATTTTGCAGAATAATTAATTAAGCATTTAAAAATATGACATTAACGGTGAACGATCGAAATACTGAATTTGTAATTGGGATTGTCTTTTTTTTTATCGACGCTCTAAAGCGTTCAGGTCTTTTTTGAATAAATCTCTATTGAATTGAATTAATCGCAAAATTATCCCTAAATTTCTGGTTCTTTCAAGAGTTCTTCTGAAGCAAATTTTGCACTTGACGGGTTGCATAAAAGGATCCAGTATCTTCTTAGGTTTGATTTCTCAAAACAATATCATCTCTTGGAAAACGCCTGTCGCTATTCTACTAGCTTTAATACGCGATCTAAATTTGTATCTTTATTTTCGAACAATGAGCCTTTAATATCTTTGCCGGGTGTTTCCAGGCGAAATGAATGTGAAAGGAAACGACAGCATTTTAAGAAAATTGGAGAAGAAAGCATCCGTGCGCGCAAACATGGAAGGTTTTTTTTTGGCGTAAGGCTTGACTTTTCTTAAAGAATAGTTTAATATCTTGTTATCATGATGCCAATCAAACAGAACATTGTGCGTAGATTGCTGATCAAGGTCAAGTTAAGGCAAACTTTGCCATTTCAGCCAAGAACTTCCTTAAAAAATTTTCGGCCTATAGCTTTTTAAACACAATTCTGAGAAGTGCAAACAAAGTTCTTAGGTTTTGATGCATGTTGTTAGGCTTAGGACTCTGTTATGTTTTTTCATAATGTTATTTTTACTTAAAAAAAAAAAAAAAAACTTGCAAAGGTTGGATAGTTCAAACATAAACATCTGCGTTCAGATTTATTTCTACATTTCACTTATTTCAGCCTAGCTTTGTCTCGCAGAGGAGAGGGAGCAAAAGCACATTACGAAAAACAATTTAGTAATACCTTCCTTTTCTTGTGCGTATCAATTCCGTTTTCACGAAGAAAAAGTATCTTTGACTTTCGTGTCTAAACATTTACAACTGATACTTCTACTGAGTAGGGAAAATAATAAATTACCTTAAATGAATCAATCTCACACGACATGTAATTAGCTATGAATATGAACGGCAGGAAACTTCAGAAAAAATGACTTTGAAAGCTTTACTAACGCTTACCGAAGAGTATTTTAACCCAATCTTCGCATTTGAAAACCTGGTGTACTTTTATTTTCGCAATTCTAATGTCATTCTGGAAGCGATTGATAAGCTCAATATTTACCTAACTTTTACTTTGTGAACGTATGATTTAATTTACTACGATTTGGTACAGACTCTCAAATGTGTTTAGATAGACGAAACGAATATCCTAATATATATCTGCTCAAATTACTGGCATTTCGAGGGCACCATTAGATTTTTATTCAGTCATTTCCATTTCATGTTAAACGCCTAGTACTGAATTAAAAGAAATTTGTTGTAAATAGTTAATTCGCCATTTCATCTAATCGTTAGTACGTGAGAAAATGTTGTTTCAGAGGCAAGAGCGCGTGGATTAGTGACGTCACTGATCACGCTCTGGGGAACCGTCGTGTCTGCAGCAAGTTATTCTATCTTGCTTGCAAGTTAGCAAAGAAATTAATTTTGAATAATAACTTACTTTTCGTGCCTTACTAAGCCGGATTAACTCTTCTCTGCTGGTTACCAACTTTAACACCGATTTTCCTGATGTACTTTCAGAGCGGAAACACGTTATAATTAACTGGTTACTGCGAGTGCTCAATTCGCGAATGCAAATCTTAATTAAGGACTTAAAAATGTTCGCTTATGTTTCGTAGACGAGAAGAGGAAAACAGAGCTTGCGGACGCGTTTGTAGAACCAAAAATGTGCAATATTTACGCTGGTTATTTTGACTTGAAGACAGTATGCCAAAATATCAATCTCGTGTGGGGTACCCTTGTATCCCGCAGGAAATGCCATCTCTAAAAGTAACACAATATTACTCGCTAGTCCCAAAGCTCTTTGTCTTTTTCGCGCCGTTTTGTACGTCGTGTTAAGATAAGAAGTCTTTTGGTTGTATTGCAAATCGGTAACAATCTTTCACAATCTTGACCTAACGAAAATTTAGGATATATGGCGCTTCAGTGAGACCGGGCTTTTGTTGTTGCCATGACAACATATACATGAGCAAAAATCAAATCAGTATGGATGTCTGCAAAGAAATCCTTTTCTAAAAGCTATGAATACAAGAATATGACAGACATATCCATGACTGTTAATTTGCTGTCTCACAAGTGTGATAGGATTTACGTCTGCAAGTTAACGCTGCTCTGTTTTGGCTGTATGCAATATACAAGCCAGGGTGTCTGAGAATTGACTTGTGATGGACATGCCTGAACTTTGGTATACTGATGAGGGCGGTGGAAATCTGTCAACACACGGCCGCCTTAAATTATTGCTTGCCTCTTATTTTACTAATAAACTGAGCCGCAACGCTTCATAAAATTTTCATTTCATTGCCTTATAGAAAAAAAGCAGTGTTCTGGTCTTATTGTAGTATTTGCTATTAGATTGCACTGAACAAATGGCAGTAATAGTTGAGGAAAAGAGTACGTTCAAATAAAGCACAGACCGAGTAAGGAGGAAGTTCCCTTTTTTTCCCAGCCACATTGGATTTGTCTGTCTCGCAACAACTGGTTTTTTAACTTACATTCGTCCCCCATCTGTTTCCCTTCCGCAGCAGATAGGTTCCAGTTTGACCCCAGGAACACGTTCTTCTTCAGGGATATCCCCCCGGAATGGGTAAATGCTACTGTTGTTGATAATTCCAAGCAAGCTAGAAGAGATCATACGCCTCGCATTTCTCCCTCGCAAGAGACTGGGGGATCTCCAGGGGGACCCCAAGGAGCTTCAGCTAGAGGAAGTGCTTTCAGGGCGGTCCACCAAGGTGAGGAGAACATTGTTATGGCTATTTCCTGAGACAAAATAAAAAAATGATCACATGCTTGGCGCCCTTAAAACCCTGGTGTGATACCTCTTGAGTTGTTTCGAAAATGTGAAACGCTTAGTAGGAGAGAACAGATCAACATAGTTTCTTTCTGTGTGGTCGTAAACTCTATCCCCAATCTCTCCTAAAAAAAAAACCAAGGTGAACTTTAGCACCAAGGATTCAACCAAAATGACTACCATGTACATATATCATCCATCATGACTACCATGTACATATATCATCCATCACACACGTAAGGAGAATACTCAAACTTAGCAGCTAGTAGTTGCTAATTTCTCGTTACTAATTTACATGGACGTAAGTAGCAACTAGAGGGGAGAATTCGCAATAAATTCTTGAGGGTTTAAAAGGTTAAATATTGGTTGCAATCTCGAACTGGACAAGGTTTATTGCTTAACTTTCATTTGCTTGGTCTCACAGAAAAAATGTATGCACAGATTGCCTCGTGAAAGAAAAGCTTGGTCTCACTTGTGACTCCGTAACGGAGTAAGGTGGGTTTTAAGACTCGCTAAGGGTAACGAGAAAGGGTTCGGCTGCTGATAAGAAATTTCAAAAATGAAGTGAGGAACATTGGGTAAAGTGGCTCTCTAACTTTTGTCTGAAAGCCTGAGGGATGTAAAAACATTTTCCTTTTTTGGTCCTCCTAGATGCGTTAAATTCGCACAACGAGAGAGCCGCTGAAAACCAAGTTAACCAGGATATCCTAACGCGGGAACTGACCGCGCGAGCAGGCTCGAACTCCAAGCAACAACAAAAACCACAATCAATTAACTGCCAACCATTCATCCCGTTCACTCAATTACCCAGCCCTTCCCCTCTCGTAAGCCCATCTCACAACTCGCCGAGGTTGTTACCAGATCCCCTGCTGTTGGCTTCACCTCACAACCCGAGTATTTACCATCAAGCCCTCCGTGGCGGGCTGCCGGGCGTCTCATCTGCCCTCCACCAGAGCCTAATGCACTACAGACTTCTGACGCCTCCTACTCAACACAACCCACTGACGCAGAACATTCCTTTCCAAACCTCATTCATCCAAGCCAATGCAGCTGCTGCGGCAGCCGCCCGCGCTGGGCTCCAAGGCCTCCCAGTCTCACATTCGTCGTTGTCCATGCATCGGGGGTCAAGATCTTCATCACCCAGGAACACACCGTTGGTCAATGGTCACACGGAAGACAATAGTTATGTTACGAAGGCCTGGATTTCGAACGTGGAGGATGAGAGACCTGCTCCTGAGGTTTGCCAAAATAAGAAAGAAACTGAAGTCGACAGCGAAAATCGACACTCTCAGGAACTGACCGCTGACCGCGATTGTGTGATCCGAAGAAGTCCTGAAGTGAATACAGGCTCAGAGGAAAGGCAAAGTCCAACAGCCACACCCAAAGCCTCTCCGAACCCTAAAGAATCGTCACGAGTATCACCTCACAAGCTAGTGCCTCGTTTTCGACCAGATTTGAACGAGAATGTACTGGAATGGACAGTTGATGACGTATATCAGTTTGTCGCTTCGTTGACGGGGTCTACTGAAATTGCGCATGCGTTCAGGACGGAACACATTGATGGCCATTCGCTTGTTTTGATGCAGGAAGATCATTTGTTGAATCGAATGTCAATCAGACTTGGACCCGCCCTTAAAATCATTGCGCAGATCAAGAAACTCACTGAGAATTTAGAAATGGAAAACGGCACCTCGAATTGAAAGCTGAATACACCTTGAAGAGCACGAAGATCTCCTGCCAGACGATATCGTTTTCATCCAGGGTTGCTTAGTAGTTTCGTATGCTCAGATAGTTTGAAGTTAAACAGGGTTCAATCCGTTTGAAAGGGAAACTCAGAACATAGTGACGATCCATTTGAACACGACTTGGGTGAAAATATTTGATCTTTTAAGTAAAAAAAGTAGTCCCAGGAAAGTTCAGCGACATTTATAGATCTCGTGAAAGCCATAGAGGGAATTTTTTCCGTGGGGAAAATCTCACGACCCTTATAGCTACGCCACATGGCCAGGGCGAAGTTCACTTGTAATACGTGTCACAATTAGACTATTTCCGTTAGGTGATCTTCATTTCGTCTAGCAGTCGAACCAAAGTTATTTAAAGACCTCAAATCTCTCAAGGTATGGCGGATTTAACGCATTTTCATTATCACATGGTACGTGAGTAACGCCCGTTAGTCGCTAACTTGATCTATTATCACAGTTTTACTAACCCAGCGGAAATCGTGATCAAGATTTTAGCATTTCCGCCTTCTGTCAACGCGTGTTAAGCGTACGTGCGTACAAAACAATTCAACATTTTTTTTATCGACGGAAAAATGTGGCTGGGAGTATTTCGAGTGTGAAAAATGTCTGTCGTATTTCATCACAGAACCACAAACTCAAAACATGTTTTCAAAGGAAGTAAGCTTGTTTTCGAATTGTGTGTATACAAGCTTTGGTATTTTTTGTTTTTTTTTCAGAGTTTTTCTAGAACGTACATGTTGTGCATCCCGTTCTATTCAACAGAGTTAAATTGTAAATTGGCAAGGTGTTTTCTGCGCGTTTGTGATGGGAGGCTTCGAATAAATCGGGACGACATTTCTTTTAGTTATATTAAAAGAGTCGACAAAAATTATCGCTTAGAGTCAAAAGCGTTTAAAAAACGCTCTTTAATTTTTTTTATACATATCTGGTCTGTAAAAAAGAAACTCGTGTAGAACTAAGTTCGACAGCCCTGATCTACATGAGATTAGGTGAGAAAATAGCTTGTAAATTAGAGAATATTTATAAATACTTTATTTCTTGCGACCTTATTTGATATTGTTCAGAAAGAAACCATGAGGCAACTGTTATAGCTTTCGCATGTTTAGGGGACGAGCAGTCCTTCTTTCCGAGAATAGTCCATATTTGGAATTTCGCGCTCAGAACGATGAGGATTGCGAGACACTCGCCCACACAAACCATCTCGGCATGGGATGAGCGCGCGTGCGCGATTGTTTCACACCACGCCGGACAAACTGGAAAGAAGGTCTCCTCTTTCAGGAGATTCATGTTGCCCCCGCTAGATTTCACGGGTTTATCGCTGAAGATAAATCGTTTTGCCTTCCTCGGTGCAGGTTGCCGCGAATTTAATAGAATACGTTGACGTTGACGCATTGTAATTAGAGCTAAAGAGTGTCGATTTTGAGAAATAAAAATTCAAAATATTTACTTCTTTTGTCCGTGTTACGAGACTCAAAACAAAAAAAAATCGTCAAGCAATCATCGAATGAAAAAGAATGAGTAAGAGAAAGAGACTGAACGAGTTGAGGACTGAACTTTTTACACCCTAATACCAAAATTCTCCAGGCTGTTCTTTATGTATTTTCTCTGGTACTAACAAGAAGAATTTGTTTAGCAACAAAGCTCCTTAAGTTGCCGATCATTTTCTTTATTCCCATGACCTCAATAAGTGATTCGGCAACATAATTGCTAGAGAGAAATTACTTGCTGGTCAGGTCATTCTCAGGATTTAAAGTCTTAGAGCGAAAGCAAAGCGTCGAATGAAGATTTGACGGACAAAGAAAAAAATGGCGACTAAATGAAGGAAGGAGCAAATTTATGGCGAAGTTTACACAAAGAGAACATATTTTCTCTTTTTGCCAAGCCCAAAAATCTTGCAACCACCCCAGTCAGTGGTAAAGATCAAAATATAGACACGCGATAAAACACGTTCGCAGACTACGCTGGAGCGTTACCTTGGCAACTGCAACCTCTGCGTCCGCTTGTTTGCTGATGTCTTCACGCCCGCTTTTTACTTTTCGCTCCTCTCTACGATCTGAAGGCGTGGCACAGGCTACTATCACCCCTTCCCAATTCCCTCCTAACGTCAACCAGCTTAAATGCGCTAATATGGCGGTCATTCGGTCATTTACTAATTATAAGTCTGCAAGTTCAAGGTGCATTTCGTGACTTATGGGCTCATATGGTGTAATTGCACCTATTTCAGTTTATAAAATTCTCAACACAATTACTGTCTAACACTGCGCCTGCCCCGTACGTCCCTGTTACTCCTTAATCGAAACACTTTTTAAAGGTTTGGAATATGCTCGCGTGTTTTCTTTGAATTGATCACTCTGTACAATAATGTTTAAAAAACGGATTTCACTAGTGTAATAGAAATCAAAATTTTTAGTCGTAATTAAATCTAACATTTCGAAACAGCACAGACATCCTATAATTCTCTGTTCGCGCCCTAGAAAAACTGGACAGAGATAACGACGCTCACAAAGACTCGTATCAAGTCACACAACAGTTCAGTTTCAATTAATGTCACACAACAGTCAATTCAGCTAAGGTTCTCAAAGTAACTGAGCATCACGCAAATGCGATACATTTCGCACAATTATAAAACTGGTAAGGAACTCTCTATGTGAGTCTTTGATTCTCACGTAGCGCCGTGACAAGAGGAACAAGCTTTCGATGGGGTAACTTTCGAAACCAAGGAAAGGTGTTGAAGTATCATACAACTGTAAAGTGTGTCACATCGACAGTGAGGTAAAACCGTTCGTGCATTAAAGACAACAACTTTAGGTCACTTCGCAAGCAACTGTCACGAAAGTTTCCGGCAACGCCACATAGTATGTTCACAAATATTGTTCTGACCATCAATATAACCTCTTTTCGTATGAATGCAAACCGTGGACGCCTCCTTCCTTTTGTGCCGACGGACTCCTTTTTTCAAATTTGAGTTGACCGCTGTACATCATGGATCGAGTGGCGGTGAGGCTCTGGGTGCCCATATCTTGGCAGCCATGTTGAATACCCGCGTAGAGGTATGGAACAAAGCGATGGACACTTCCCTTGTCTGGCACCGTTCCCGACACCCCTTGCGCTACTTTCAGTCTGTTGCTTTCCACAAAGTAACGACTCTGGCTTGATCCGTGCTCCAATGCGTCCAGTGAGCCCATACCTATCAAGAGAAGAGGCATAAGAGCTGGATTGTTAATGCATAAGTTAAAAATAAGACCTCATGTTTTGTTAATCATGAAACATCAATCTCTTTCCCTTAGTTGGAAGAGATAGGACTCATAAAGTGTTGTTGATATTAGAGGGGGTAAATTTCTAAAGAAACTATGGTGTTGCGTCGGTGGGGGTAACAAGGTAGTTTGGTTTTTTACCAACTGAGTTCAAAATGTAAATTGACCAGCGTAAAGGGTTTCAAAGCTGAAGTTTCGAGTGTTAGCCCTTCGTCAGAGCGAAATGATATTACCCTGGGTGGGATGGCTTTCCATCAGAGGTAACCCCCCTTCAACCTGGTTGTTTGTAATCTGTGTGAATCTTCGTCATTTTTAGCAATCTGTGTTCCTATTTGGCTTATTCTTACCCGTCCTTGCCTCTATGCTGTTTGTTTACTCTGAAAAACTTTCATTTAAGGGTTGCCTTGTCACTGAAGACATTTTTCAACGGAAAAAAAAAAACTGATGATATCGCGTTGTAGGAACTTTCAGAAAATGACTAGTCTCAATCAACCGACGATAATACGGTCTTCCTCGTCAAAGAGCGTTCCCCAGTTCAGTGACGAAGCTTCCTACCGACAATGTGAAGGCTGAGAGAGAAATCGAAAGGCCAAGATTTGGATGATTAGAATATTTTTATTGTTCCATGTTCGTGACAGTTTAATTTAACACCTTTCTGTATTTCAGCTCAAACATTCGCCATCTCAGTTTTTACTTTAAAAACAAATAATTGTGAATCTCATTGTGCATTTTCGTTTTTACCGTCAGACTCAGAAAAAGAATGATTAAAACATCCATCAAATGAGAGCCACGGCCGCTAAGCTTGTGGTTAGTCTGGTTGGCGCACGCGCACGAGGTCTGGACGAGACAGAATGCAAAGTGTTACCTCTGAAGGAATACCATCCCATTCAGCGAAATACCAACACCCCTTGTCAGTTCTCGCCACGAAAAGCGATATCACCCCCGACGGTGGGGGGGGGGGGGGGAACAACGCTAACAAGACTTTATGTTTCCATCTATTGTAAGTATTTGTGATACAGGCACTTTGAACCTTTCCATCATCAATTCAACAATCATAGTAGCTCTGTGAGTATTCATTTGAAGACATTGAGTTATTGATTAACAGATTATAGAGAAAAACCGTTATGAGCAATTGTATCACCTGGAGAGCGCTAAGTTCCTTAACACGTTTCTAATAACTTACGTTTTAGTAGCTCTGTGAGTATTTATTTGAAGTCCTTGCGTTATTGAGTAACAGATTACAGAGAAAAAACCGTTATGAGAAATTATATCACCTGGAGGGCGCTAAGCTCCTTGACACGTTTCTAATAACTTACGTTTATTGATTTATCATATGCCAACTTATTCATAAATATTGGAACAAAAGGATATAATTTCCTTTTCTCGCAGGAAATTAAAGGAATTACCACCGATTCTAAGAAGACAATATTGTCAATTAATGTGTTTATAACGGAAAGGTTAAAGCCAGGTGAAAACCTATGTCGTCAGGACATGATTCACACTCTGATTCGAGAAATCATTAAATTTTATTCGCAAATGCCATTAATACCTTTGAGTAATTTGGTAAATCAAAAAAAAACTATTTATATATCAACCGAAGCTTCTTTGAGGTTTCAAGGAATGAAAAGACGCCTGGAAAGACCTCACACTAACCTTAAACATATATCAAATTGAAGGCGGGCATTTCGGAAATGGAAAATTGGCGGTTAGTCAAATTCCTTGCGGAGAAAAGGTGTCTGTTGTCACCTATACCAACTTACATTGTCTTTCATTGCGCAATTGGCATACCATTTAAAATAGATCAACGAGTTTTATATTTAGTGAGCTCAATGAAACACAAGAGGTAAAGAAAACACCCAGAGATATTTTGATTAATATCACCGGAAAGATTTCTCATCTTTTTTTAAACCTAATTAACGGATAAACAGGCTTTCTGCGAGGATAAAAATTATCTCGTTGGCTTTGATTGCCAGGTTTAACACGAACTTAATTTTCGGGTGGTCATTTAGCGAACGGAACTGTTCATAGCCTTGGTGACCTTCTGAGTTAATAAATACGTTCTCTGCACGCAAGAGAAAGCAGCAAATTTGTTACTTCCTTTGATTAAAAAAAAACTTTGTGCATTTTTTTTTTAAACAGGTAAAGTAATGAAGGCGAGAAACGAGATAAAGATACGCAGCGTTTTCATGCAAGCACGCTTTCATTGCAGGGTTTTTCCAAACAGTGCACTGCGAACATTAAGACAGCGTATTATTTTCAAAATCTTGTATAAGTATAACGGAAATTGTTTTAAGTTCCTTCTTATCTCTACATCACTCAATCTATTGACAGAAGGTTTAACTGCGATTTCCTTAACATCTGTGAATTGCAAAATTAAAAGAGGGGAAAGCCATCGAAATTTTTAAATTGTCGGAAATAAAAACGGAAAAAGCTTTCCGTCAATGTAGAATTCTAAATTCCCCCATCGATGAAAAATATCGCCAAGTGCGTCCCAAGGTGAATAAGATATCGTGAGAAGGCCTTCCGGGGGTCGAACCCGTAGAGCAATTTTAACCGAGCTTCGAAAGTAATCCGATATTACATTGGTTTTGCTTTTCTATACTTTGAGACTAGTCTAAGGGATTTCGCGCCAACTTCTCAACCAGTTAGATGCGAAACTAGTCAGAGTGCTTTTTGATTGACTGTCGTAAGACCAAAGCCAAAGTACAACAGCCAATCAGAACAAAGAAAAATATCACAGGAAGCCAATAACAACTCAAAGCAAAAACAAGCAAACTCTCTGAAACGCGGGAAAACACGAGCGACCAAGTAACGTGTGGTTTCAGTTTTGAACCTGATCGGTCTAGACGGTGACGCGAGTTCTATCGACCGATCACAGAGTGAAGGAAAGAAAAATTAACTTCGACACTTATTTGTAAATTGCAATTAAATCAACCGTGACTTGGTCGCACGCGTTTTTCCATGGCAGTTTGTTCGTTTTTTCTTTGAGTCCACATTGGCTTTATGTGTTATTATAAAAAAAAGTACTCGGTGATATGCAGTCTTTACCTCGATACTTCTTCAGACGAACGCCATCCGAGAAAAAATACTCTCCAGGTGTCTCTGTGGTCCCAGCAAGGAGCGAACCCATCATGACAGTCGATGCTCCAAGTGACAGCGCCTTTAAAATGTGACCCACATTTCTAATTCCACCATCGGCAACCACAGGCACTCCAAACCTTCGTGCATACTCTGCCACTCGGAATACAGCAGTGGCCTGGGGCCGACCGACTGCCATAACCTCTTGCGTAATACAAATTGACCCACTTCCCATTCCCACTCGAAGAGCGTCTGCGCCTGCGTCTATCAGGTTTTTGGCCTGAGCAGCGGTTACGACATTTCCGGCTATTACCTTCAAGAGAGAGGAGAGAAGAAAATGACGTTCATTATTTTAGCCACCGCGTTTCCTAATTAGTACAGTACGAGGCAAAGGGATTTTACGGCAAGCTGCGAAAGGAAGTGAACAGTTACAACGGATTCAAATGAAGTCCAAACAGGACAATACACGAGGATCACAGTAAACCAACGAGGCTAACTGTAAAAAGAGCATCTCTAGACCCACATACAGTTTCACGTGCATAGAATAGAAATTTGATGGGAATTTAGCAATGAACATTCCGCAAAGTGGCTCTTCTTGCCCACTGTTTCGAGGTGGAATTTGAATTTGGAATGTCGCTTTGTCAGGGAGGAGGAAAAAGGAGGACCAGGAGAAAAACCCTCAAAGCACCACCCACAGACTCAACCCACTTGTGACGCCAGGTCCAGGAAACGAACCCAGGCCACGGTGGTGGGAGGCGAGCGCTCTCACTACAACCCAATCCCCACTCCCCACTCTCTGAGCGCGTTCATAATCTTAATACATTTTCTTAAAATGTTCTAAAAACATACTTGTAGATCCGGGTAGTTTAATTTGATGTACTTTAAAAGATTGATTTGGAAGATGGAGTTTCCTTGGGACGAGTCCAGCACAACAACATCGACCCCAGCTTGAACGAGAGCCTCAATTCTGAGTTTATCCTCCTCACGCGTGCCCACGGCAGCTCCGACTAAAAGTTGTTTTTTCCCATCTTTGGACGCCAATGGGAAATCGCGGTTTTTCTTCAGATCTGTATGCGCCATGAGAGACACTAGCTCTCCTTTATCATTGACGATGGGAAGCTTGGCCTACAAAGGAGACAATTAAAAAGATGTCATTTTAACGCAGCGAACATACGCTTGACGCAACGGAAGCCCTCGGACGATGCTCGGGATAAAATCGGGTTCAGCTTTCGGCCTTTTTGCAACTGTATGCCTATAAAGAGGATTCTGCCTTCACTTACAAGATAGAAAGAGGTGAATGAAATGCTTTCTGAACTTTCTTTACAGATGGGCACACTTTGTATGACAGGTAAAAATGCGTTAAGTGTTTTACAAACCGATGTTATTTCCAAATCGAAAATACATTTTAATGAATATCAAACGAGGTCAAATGTTTCAGACAGAGAGAGCAATTTTCAATTGAGCGTCGGGATTGCTTTGATTTTGCTTCACTTCGCTTTGTGATTGGTCCAGAAAACACCCGCCCCTTCTCTCAACCAATCAGATGCAAAACTTAAACCAGTCACGAGTCGGTCGCCCGCGTTTTACCGCGCTTTAGGCAGTTTGGTTGATTTTACTTTGAGTTCTCATTGCCGGCCCTTTAGGCATTTTCCTTTCTTCTGATTGGCCGTTGTCATTACTTTGGTTTTGGTTTTACGACACTCAATCGAAAAGCACTCAATACATAAATAATTTCGATAGAGCTTATATGCACATTATCTTAGGGAGATGAAGTGTCGAGGGATGTGCAACCTCGGTCCACAAAGAATAAACATTGACCTTTTTGCTCTTCTGTAAGATTTGATTGGCCTCTTTCAGAGTGCATCCGGCCTGGGCCACAATCAACTGATCACGCGGTGTCATAACTTTGTCCAGCTTCAAATTATATTCATGTTCAGCCAGAAAATCAATGTCACGTGATGTGACAATTCCAACCAAGACACCGCTAAGACGACCGGTATCTGGAAACAAACAAACAGACAAACGAGATAGAAGAGTAAATGGTTGAATGACTCGCACATAAGAGGTTACAAAGCATTAAACGAGAGACCGATGCAAACCTCTAGGGCTTTGACCCGCCCTAGAATACCTTAAAAGGTGCCAGTTTCTCACCTGTCAGCGGTATTCCAGAAAAGCCATGTTTCTTTTTAATTTCCATGACGTCACGCACGGTGTTACGCGGGCTGAGCACGATGGGATCGCTTATAAATCCCTGTTCGAACTTCTTCACTTTGCGTACTTCGTTGGCTTGAAATTCCACGCTGCAGTTATGATGGAGAATGCCTTGAAATAAATATTAGATTAGCGAGAGAACATATAAAGTTATTTCTAGAATGTCGCTACAGCGACAAATTCTGTAAACTATTAGCCACTGCAACTGTCACCATGAAAATATAACCGACGGGTAGTCGACATCAATACTTAATCCATTACATCATCAATATTTTTAAATACCCGAATAAATCCAAGCTGACAGGTGGTGTGTATTGCAGGCGTCTTTCCAAGAAGCGCAAATTAGCTGGACATTCGTTCTCCGAAGATGCTTAGGTTCGCCTGAGTTACTTAATTGTGCGTGGCTTCGTAAGCACTTTTTGCTTTGATGCCCCTTAGATATTTTTCTGACTATTTCTTAGTAATCCAACTGATAGCCAGGAGCCCATTAATGGGTAATGGACTCCTGCAAAAGCAAAAAAATGAGGAGATGGAAGAAAACGAATGACTAACAAACAAGCAAACAAAGGAGAAAATGACTAATTTGCCTACAACGCACGTTCTGTCTAGAAGTTGCGCTTATGGGATTGTGTGACCACAGATTTCAGTGCCAAAGGCATTCATTCATTCTCGCGAGTAAAAGGTCGAACACGCGCGGAGGACTCAGCAAGGGCTTCAAATCGCGCCGAACAATCACGCGATCTGCCTAGTACACTTAGCTTTTAACTAAATAATAAAATCAATTCAATTTCATAAGTTTACAGTAGGGTTCAAAGATTGTTCATGCACAAATTTATTTTCAAGGGTGACATAAAGATGAGGTAAGAAATTATAAACAGAGTTAAACAGAAAACATGATCACACGTGCGTCACGAGTCACGAAAACATAATCAGGGAATGTACAAACTCTTTCCCAGAGTCTGTTGAAACACGCATTTTAATAATGATTAGCGACAGCTGCGATATTTCTATCATCGATAAAAACAATTCAGATTCATTAGCAGATCTTAACAAAGTAAACTTTGGAAATTGTAGCATACATAATCGAGAGAATTGCACTTGACTTAATGAGTGTTTAGTCTATAAATTTTGTTTGTTTTTTTTTTTAAATCCATCTATCCTATATTACAATTCCCATTAATGTATATTTAAACTAGCAAGATCAAGCCCTCTCTTACCAATTCCTCCATGCAAAGCCATTGCAATCGCCATTTTAGATTCTGTCACGGTATCCATCGGTGAACTAACAAGTGGTGTTTTCAGAGAAATATTTCTTGTGAGCGCCGATGCAAGATCAACAGTATCCGCTGTGAAATCGATGTAGCCAGGTAAAATAAGGAAATCATCGTACGTTAAACCTTGGCCGCTTTCAAACAACTGGTTTGCGCTGAGGCCGTCCTCTGGTACGTAACTTGTGTGACCGCTAATCAGATATTCCGCCATTTTTTGGCCTCGTGACAATGATGAAAATTTCTCTTTCCGGATCTTTCGATTAGATTAGGTTGTTTGAAGCTTAAAACTTAAACGAAAGTAAATCAAGATATGTCAATGATGAAGAGTTAAAAGGTTACCGTCCCGAAGAAGACGATAATCTAAGTTCTTAGCAGGACTTGTGATAGAAGTTGGCAAATATTCGCCGGATCGCCGCGTGTTCAACTAACTCTTCACACTTCGCGATCTTGATACAGGAGATCTCTAGATTCTTTGATTTGAATCATCGACTAAACGATTTGAATGCTTCTGGAAGTTTGTTGCACAAAGTTATTGTTTCTTGTGAAGCAGCGTAACTCTTCAACAGAACTGAGTTGCGAAGATGTGTGTGATATTCATGAGATACACACGTGTCACGCTGTTGAATTGCTATGCGACGATTATTCTTAAGGGAAGAAATAGGTACAAATTTGCATCAAAATTCCTCTTCAATGACCGCGATATGACACTCAGCGGTTCCAACTCAAATTGATTAATTCCTTATTCTAAAGCTTTCACACGATTATATCAGTTGGAGCGAAATCATTTGATGTTTTCTGCAGGAGTTCCACCACTTTCTATTGTTGTTACGAAGAATCGAAAATGACCAATGATTAGCATTACTAATACATTATTGAACCCATCGAAGATAATTTCTAGAGTTGAAGTATTGTTATGCGTTATGGATGGAAAGGTGGGTTTAAAACACCCTTGATCAACTTCCTGGGCCCTCCTACGCCCTCGCTCATAACCTCTTCCCTGATCTAATACACAGAAGCGCATGCACTAAAGCAGATGTTGCGAACGAATTGTGATCTCCGTTGTGGATCTTGAAGATTCACCTCGACAGCTACAACAAAATACTTCTTTTGCTTTTAGAATCACTGTTGTCACCCATGTAGCCAGCACTACATTATTTTTGTTTTTTGTTTTGTACACTAATTACACTGATACTTTTCACATTACTGTACGTTACATGGAGCTAATAACAATACTTACACTCTAATATTTGAGCCACTTAAATTACAGTACAACCTCGTTTCCAGGGCCTTTTCCCTTTGTTTCTCGCCCCACCCCCAACTAAGGGAAAAGGCTCTGGGAATGAGGTTGAAAATGCTACTGCTACTACTATTGCTACTATTCAATTTACGTGATGTTAATGAAGCTTATCTACATTCGGTGTGAGTCATTGCTATCCTGAACGATTCACTTTTTGTTCTGCGTTATTCAATCCTCTTTGGTGAGGGTCTCGATGGGGTAGCCGCGCCGTTAGGCGTAAAAATTGACAAATTTTAACCGATAGTCGTACAAAAAGTTAATTATAAATAAAATTTCTGGTGAAAAAAATGGAATGATGTTAACCGTTGGCTATAAAAGCCATTACTCCATTGAGACCCTCTTTGGTGTTCATTTTCCTCTTTAATTAAAGAGATTATTTCAACATTTTATTCAACCTCACGGCAATCCTCTTCGATCTTTGAGGTTACGTATCCAAATTTCTTTTTTGGTTTTTCTTTTTTTTTTTTGTTTTAAGATATCTCAGTATAATTCTCTTGTACACAACTACAACTGCATTATGAGACTTCCAGGTAGGGACGGAAGCGTCATGATGTCATATCTGGTGTATCAGAGTTTTTGCTTGTTACTGGAACTTGCTCATGCGCACGCACTTCTTCTCGGGACCCTTCTAATTCATCCACCAAGTACTGTAGAGGGTTATCAGGTCTCTTGTAAACGATCTGGGCTGCGAAGTTCTGTGAAAAAGGGAAAAGTTGCCGACAAGGAATTTTCTGTTTTACCGTTGGTAGGCCGGTGAGTCATCAGTTAGTTAGCCATTCAGTCAGTCAGTCAGTCACCCAATCAGCCTGATCAGCGAGTCAGCGAGTGATGCAATGAAGTCAGTCAGTCGGTCAATAAGGCACTGAGTCAGTCATGCATTCAGTCATAACCATTAGTCATCACTGATTCAGCCCTTCCGACCACATGCCAGATTGTCAGTAAGTTAGCAAATCAGTCACTCTGACTCAGTGATTAACCCAGTCATTTTAACGGTAAGCCACCCAGCCAATGAGTCAACCAGTCATGTCATTTATGAGTCAGTCAGCCGTTAGTGATCCAGCCATTGGTCGGTCACTCATTGCTTCAGGCAGTCAAATACTCGACTTTTTACAACTGCTAGACATGAATTACACATTTATTAATTTGATATTAAGTACTAAAACTCTTCTCAAGAAAAAAAGTTTTGATGAATTGAAGAAATTTGCTATAATTTCCAATTGGAAGTAATCAAATGCGAGAATGCTGCTACTTCAAATGTAAACCGTTATTAGGGCATGAAAACCTGGATTATTATGTGCTTAATAACCTAGACTACGCTGTTAAATTAAGGACGATTATTTGTTATTTGAAATCAGAGACAAACAATCAAGAAAGCCCGGCTAGCCGAAGTATAAAAGAAGAAAGATAAAAGAAGTTTAATTGAGATACGAAACATGACTTAACAGGATAAAAAAGAAAAGAATATCAAGCTAGTGGGCCGCGATGCTTATTAATGAAATTGTCACGAGCCAATCTCACCTGGAAAAGTCGGAGAATTTGATGCTTTTCTAAATATTTCACTGACTGAAGAAAAGGACTTTCTTCAGTCACCTGAACTCCATTCAATTCTCCCTCGTGGCTTTCTTTTAGTTCTGGCCGCGAATTTTTTTCTTCAATCTTTCCATCGTCAGTCACGCAACTGGAGTTAGCAGTAGCGTCCGCATTTAGCGACGACATTCCCGCCGCTCTTGATTCAAATTGCGGTGTTTCCGTTGTATCATTATCGTCACTGGCTTCAATGTTTCCTCTAGGAAAACCAGATGCACTTTCCCTAGAGCTTGGTTCGTTTGTTTCTGTTTCTCTTGAAGGTGAATGCGCTGATGCTCCATTGATTTGATTGCTCGTAAAACTGTCGCTAACAGAAATTTCTGTTTGGTTTACATTATCTGCCGATGTTTCGAAAACCGAAGGTTCATCTTCGTTCATGGCTCGATTACATGAATAACCTAAGCGCTCTCTTGATAAACAGTATACGCCGCAACCGCGTTGACTTTTTCTTCTAGACTACTTGCTATTGTTCATAAATGCTCTGTTTGTGTTGAAAATTTAATGTTAAGTTCTTTTAAATGCAAATCTTTCTTCGGAGTTGCTATGACAACTTTGTAAATCGATCTGCTCGTCTTTTTTTATTAGTGACCAAGCCTTTACGGAGTAAGTAAAAAGACTATCACACACATACGCCTTTGAACGGAGCTCAAGGTTTCCTCAACTGAAATAGAAAAGCATTGTAATATGCAATTCGCAACTTTCTGAGGAAGATGATCACCGAGCGTATCACCTTAGACCTCTTCCCTTTTTTCGGTTTTGATTTCCTGTTAATTCTTGCTTCAGCAAAATTCAGAAAAAAATCATCATATTCCTCGGATAAGAGCATTTCAATACGAAAGAGGTGGAGGGGAGGTGCGAGGTACCTGCATGAACGGCTCAAGGGCTTTGCCTTACATCATTGTTCTTGTATGTAGAAAGAAAAGTCGGTTCCCTAGGAAGCCAGTTTAAAGGCTAGCTCACTTTTTAAAAAATATATTTCTCTTTAACGACAAGTGACCTATTGTCACTTTCATCAACGTCTCAGTGGGCATTTTGCTGACTGTTGTTATACGCAAAGTAAATCAAAACTGCGCCATGCGCGAAGTTGCAAAAGATCCTAGTGAGAAAATCTCATCGGCGAGGGTTGACACTACCGTAAAAATACCAAAGAGCTGAAACAAGTTTAAAGACGCGAGTGAGAATATCGCTGCATTAACAATTACGCGAATATCGAAGTAAGAGATAAGAGATTCGAGCACAAACCAAATGTTAAATGCACGGCGTGAAGCCAAAAACGGCTCTTCAGCGTATAGTATATTATCATTAGAAGGCAATTAGACGAAGGGCAAATGGCTGTAAACACCTTCACGTACGGGATGACGCGAGTGCTCAACTCGCGAGTAGTTCTAGTCTAGCATCTAATTGGCAGGGACGTAGCACGAGTTTTCAGAGCATAAAAAAGAATGTAATCCTGGATATAATTTCGAAATCTTCCTGTATATTACTTTACTTTACTTCATTTTCGAATTTCTTGCACACGGTTTTTCTCACAAAAAACAGCGTACAATCGTTTGTACGAACGTAAGATTCATGCGATCTTTTCCAGCCATTTTTCCAAAACAGCGTACAATCGTTTGTCAGAACGTAAGGTTCAAGCGATCTTTTCCAGCCATTTTTCCACTGCGGTGATGTCAGCCTCTCCCTCTACTTGGCCCTTGGCACTACACTCTGCAAATTCCACGGTCAGCGGTAACACATGGCTGAACTCAAAATCCTTGCCTTTCTTCCCGACATATGCTGTATCATTAGTTGAGCCGCCATCTTGTCCTTGTAGGGCAGCGGCACGCGTGACGCGAAGCGTGTTGCTGATAAAATAATAAATAACAAAATGGAGCCATTAGCTAAACCCAAGAAGCAGCAGTTGACCAATGGTAAGCTCGCTCTTTGTCAGATTATCTCTGTCAACTTTTTACGTGAAAAAAATTATCTTGCAAGTAAATTACACTAATATGCAACCATTTCGATGCAAACAGTGAAATCTGGACAGATCACCAACCAATGCCATAATAAATTATGGTCAAAAGAAAGAATCTTACATCTCCTTTTCCAGCTGAGATTTTATTACACTTTGTGACTTGGCCATTGTCAGGTCTGAAAAGAAATTCATGACAGAGTCACTACAGAGCTACATCTTTACAACAAGTAAATAAAAAGGTAACCATTTAAGGGACCAAATAATTTTCAAGGTATCCTGTTATGGACATTTTCCACAGCAAAAAGGTTGTATGAAATGCAGTATGAGAGATATTTGTGCCAATATAAGTTGCAGGAAATATCAATAACTTCATTTTCGGAAACCTTCAGAGAATTTGTGTTGTTGTTCTGGCCCCAGTTGTTCCAAGGTTGGATAATGCTACTCTCTGGATATATCTCTATCTGGTGGACAGCACAGTATGTTTCGCTATCACTTATCACTGCTGGATAGCAATTCATCACTTGGATGGTGTCATCTTCCCTTTATACAACTGGGCCCTGGTCAGTTGTTTGAAGAGTAACTATTCATGAGAATTCCAGAACAGTCTCACCTTGTTTGTTACATGCAACCAGGATAGAAGAAGCTGATTTGGATAAATGCTTGTCACCAAGAATGTCATACAGTATCCTGTACAAAGGTAAAAAAAATTTTAACTTCATTTCAGTACAATACATAGTGAATAGTTTAAAACTCTGCCAGTATTCTGCAAAGAGTATTGCAGCATAATGTTCTTAATTACCACATGTATCATTTCATCACATTTATGATGGGTCATTTAAACATGGTACAATCTATGTTGTGGATTACAAAACCATCATTAGTTGCATGGATGGCTCCCTGGGTGGGTATTAATTTCTAAGAAGTAATAATGGACTTTATCATATCGCTGGTCTAATCATGAGTTTAGGTTAAACACTTTCTTTTAAACATAAAATGAATAAAAAAGTCATTTTTGATTCTTATTAAAGGGAAATATTTTGATATACAATAAATCCTTTATTGACCGAGCTTGTTTGGTCAAGATGGCTGGATATTACCCACATTCTTTTTTGGTGTTTTTGAGAAGCCCCATGCAGAAGAAAATTTGTCACTCACTCTGCTACATCTCTTGCTTCTCGTGGAAAGTTGACACTATCAACAACAAACAAGATCCCTCTAAAAGAGAAATCAAAACTGTTAGAAGGCATGTACAAAACCAAGTAATGTTTGTCACTACTTTTCTTCCAAAAAAGGGACATTCAAATTTGTCTCCAAAAAGTTCTCAGCACCTTGTCTGATTCTTGTATTGTTCTACAAATCTTGATCTCACTCTCTCGTGCCCAGGTAAATCTATTAGATCAAGTGTCTTGCCACTCTAAAAGTTCAACAATATTACACAGGTCAGTGGAGTCAGTTAATCAAACTAACAAAGAAAAAAATTAAGTGAACTGGTTGACCCGGAAATAGAACAGGATTACAACCTATTACAATTTTGGAAACAGAATTACGCTCTCAGGGCCGAGATAGTTACTTGGTCAAGATGGGTTCTTCCTTTTCATAAACAGACCTCCCTCTGGTGTGAACCACAAAATGCTTTTTTCTGTTTTAGACATGATGGTCTCCTTTGCATGAAAATTAATTAAAAATTAACTCAATGGTTTTTTGTACTTAGAATACAAAATTAGCTTTCTAAATATATATGCACAGTTAAGAAATCTTAAGTGAGATAGCTTAGTACCTTGTTGGCTTTTAATTTATATTGGCCTTTGTTTTCTTTTATTGAAGTGTGGGTCATCACATATTTTCCACTAGACAGCTGAAAACAGCAAGGTTCAAATTGATATAACATATACATAACACAATTCATCAATAAAAGTGTATTGCCACCTTATCATAACACCCCTCCATAGTTTCCTATTTCTGATGAGAATCTAGTAATGTCTGCTCAACATACCAAATAAATGAAAAACACAACTGTACTGAATACCTCAAGGATCCTGTGAGAATTGTCGTCATCAAGTCTAAATTAATAATTTTTTGTCAACCTCCTGAATGGAGACATTAAGCTGAATAGATTGAAAGCAATAAAACATATAAGGTAGACAGCTTCAGTGTAAAATTTTTCTCTTGGTTTTATATCCTTTTAACTAACATTGAGCATTGTTACACCTGCTTCTGAATCAGGGGTTTGGTTGATCACTCCCTACATACTGGATAGTTAGTAATGTCGTCTGTTGATAGAGAAATGAAGGGTTAGAAATACAAAGCTTACTCTGCTGTAAAGCAGTGTTTTGCCAGAATCTGTTAGTCCAACCAACAAGATCCCACGTCCTCTGGATCGACTCCTACCGAAGAAAAGGTACAAGACTGCGAGAGACAAAATTATAATTACTTTACTTTCTCTACAACAGCTAGAATAGTCCTTTTTACAGTTGTGTGCTTGGTTGCCAAGCCTTTGAACGGGAGTGACACTAGGGGTGACCTTGTTATAATACAAACCTCGCTGCCTTTCAAATGTAAATCACTTTGTTGTCATGCTAACTAGATACAGGTCTCTATCACAACAAGGTCACCTTCAGCCTCACTCCAAATCAAAGGCTTGGCAACTAAGTACACAACTGTAAAATGGCCTATTTAAGAAAATAAATTAAAATAATAGAATTGTGTGTTCACAATCATAATTTATCTATTTTAGTCCCGTCGATGGATCAGGTCACCAGTAGCTTAGGCGTTTCATTTGAACAAAGCCAAATGACCGATTGCCCGTCATTTAAAAAGAATTACCATTTTGAACCGATCGATAAAAGAAAACTTGAGCACACGTCATCAACATAAAGGTGAAACAAGATTTATCAAAAAGATCAACTGACAAAATTAATCATTAAAAGCAACTGAAGAAATTCATAAGCCAAACCTGTAGTCAAAACCACAATGAAGACAGCAATTAGAACACCATACAGTGTTCCATTGGGGCTTTTGAATAAATCGATGATCAGTGAACGTGCCGCCATGTTTGAAACAAGCAAAAATTGTGAGCCTGCGATTACGGAAAGTTCCTCCCAAATTACGCTGTATAAATTGCACTGTATTCTCCTGCACTCTCAAGTTGATAGCCGTACCCTCATCCCCCCCCCCCCAAGGGAGAAACGAGGAAGGGGAGGGTACGGCTTCCCGTAAGCTAGAAATTTGACCACGTGCAAGGTACCTATAGACAAGAATGCCAGAGTGAGAAAAATAATCTCTTTTCTTCAAAGAACTGTGGATGATAATAAAGATTGGACCCCACACATCAAGAATAGCATTGAAAAGGTTTTGCTGCGAGGATGAAATGGTGAAAAATTTGTCATATATAGTCAATGGGAAAGTTAAACCATGATTATTTTTGTTGAGCTGGAACATAGTATAGGGGACTAACTACGGCTGGAAGATAGTATGAGTTGTAGAATGGTCATCAGTGAAAGAGTCCTGGATTTGAATTATATGAAAGTTTGGAAAATCAAAGATAAAATTAAAGTAATAGATTGATGAGGGGAAACCACTCCTACATTGACTCAATGAGAGTCTTGAGAAACTAACAACTCTATTGTATTATGCTGAAAACATAATCTATAAGGTATCTGAAACCTCTGTCAATGTCAATGTTTTACAGTTATTTTATTTATCAAAATACTGTAATTTATTTTAGTATTTAATGTCGATACAATCTTCAACAATTTCAAACAATTTATAGTGCTGTCCACTTCGGTTAGCTATATCCAGTGCTGTTTCATTCTGCATGTTTAGGAGACTGGCATCCAGCCATCTGTTGCATAGAAGCAATTGCAATGTGGAGGTTCCACCAACCCCACTTGCTGCAAAATGAAGGGGTGTCTGCTTGCCATTGGTTTGTGAATTTATATCAGCACCATTTTGCAAAAGCAAAGATGCCACCTTTGTCTTCCCTGTAAACAAGAAGAGAATAATAGATCAAACATGCATCAAGTATTAGCACTGAGAATAGTAACTTAGTACTGGTTATTCCAAACCATTTTTGGATTCCACACTTACCACTTATGTCATGAATTTGGAAGAGTGATGCATACATTTTGTGACTTTGGGGTATAGAGATACTCTTTGCAGGGCACGTAATACAATTGCAATTTTGCCCTAAACTCACCTCATACTACATAAAATTATTCATAGTACATAAGAAGTCTCATAATTCAATCAAAGAGCATAAGGCGGGGGGGGGGGGGGGGGGCAGCGTGGCTGAGTGATTAGGGTGCTGGACCTGGATTTGTCCTGGGTTCAATTCCTCCAACCTTCCACTCACTGGATTTGTTCTCAGTTGCTCCTAGTTCAACTCCTTGGCTGCACTCTGAAAATAGCCAACTGGTCTGCCTCCTGCCAGTGGGGATTTTCAAGCACTTAGTTAGTCTACATTGTGGCTGAAAAGCCCCTATGGGTAAGCTTCAATTAATGTATTTATTATTATTTTATTCTATCATTTTCTTAAAGACAGTCCTATATGACTGGATTGTCCCTGAAATAATAGCCCAAAGAATTACCTTTGGCTTTTTCAAGGCAAGTCCTGGTACTCATCCTTTCATATGATTTTAAGTTTTCATTCACACGTGAGTTTAACTAATTTTCATACGAATGGTTGAGCACCAGGCCTCGATTTGAAAAAGAGGCCAAAGGTAATTCAGAAATGGCATATTCACCCCATCTGCATGCACAGTGCAATGGTTGCCATCCATCTTCTGTTCTGGCCTGAACATCAGCTCCTCTTTGTAAGAGAACTTTAACTACGTTCAAGTGTCCATTGTAACAAGCTCTGTGGAGCGGTGAATAACCGTCACTATCCCTACAGTTAATAAGAGATCGGTCTTGGTCTAATATCTTCTCTACGTGATCAACCATTCCATTTTCAGCACACTCAAGAAGAACCTCAGGTACCGGTGTAAGCTCCCGCTCCAATTTTTCTTCTTCGATTTTTGGTAAAGTGTTTGGAGGATTAGCTTCTTGTTCTTCTTCAACGGAGATCCTTGATGCGGGAAGGAAATCTATAACTTCAGGCTTTTCAGCTTTCACTTGGTTTTCCCCTAAGTTTTTGGCGTGACGAATATCTTCCTCGAGGGATGAATCTAGGGACGAAAACTCATTTGCCATCGTCAAGTTCTCGAGCAGTCAAATCAAACCACGAAAATTTTGCTGTATTATGTTGTTAATCTGTAAGTAGTCTACTACATTTTTCGAATTTTCACCTTTCCTTCACGATTATACTTCACTTCTTACCCTCTTCCACCATGTTGAAATCCCCACAATGCCTTACGCACCAACAAGGCGAACAACGCCTGGCAGAAGTTGAGTGTTCAGGGAAACAAATTTATCAACAAAACATTCGCTTTGTTTTCAGCTTTTTCGTTGATAATCTGTCCGCTCAAAAGCACGAGCATTGAACTGTTATGTCTATAATTCTGCTTTATTTTCCAATTTTTAGCATATTTTTCCTTTTCGGCCATCAGGAAAGCATTCCTGCTGGCCATTTGGAGCCGTTAGGTTCGCACCGACCGCCAGAAGGAAAGATAAAGTCGATGGATTTTATTCCAAGTCCTGAAGATTTCTACAAAGATTACGCATCAATAAGCCAACCAGTGGTTTTCAAGGGAGCTGCAAAATTGTCTCCTGGATTTAGCCTGTGGACTGATAATTACATACGGTAAGATTTAAAAACTTTAAAACTTTTGAAAACTTAAACTTCTTATGCCAAACTATGTATGAAGTTTATTTGTTGAAGCTGGTCCTTATTGGATAATTTTTGACCTTTTCAAATTAAATATTGAAGATAACCCGCCACGCACCTGGAACAGGTGACTTCAAAAATCTTTAATATAAGAGGGATGCTGGATTTACATGGGATTAGGTGGTACAGTGAAGGATTCGTGAGATTTGAAGGCCTTATTATACAGTCTACCATTTACTATGTGTGTAATATTAAGCATTAATAAAGAGAGACACATAAGTAATCTTATGTTCATGGTGCAGCTTCTCGTTGAAAAAAGAATACAGTAAATTATTAGTCAAAATTTAAGTGCTCAACAAGATGTCAATTGATATCACAGTTGATTTATACACAAATCGCACCATTTTTGCTATAAATTGCATCATTTTACACTTGACTGAGTTTTTGACACCTGATGTCAAAGTCTTTCTGTTTCGCAAACAAAATAAGATGTAAAAGCGTTTCCGGTTTCGCCTTTTATTTAAAAACTGGCTCAGTACTGCATCAATAAAAATTATTTGAATTGACCAAGTCCTGTATTTGGGCGATTTCAAAATGGATGTAATAAAGTGGTAATTGCATGAACCTGATCATGTCGTGCAATTTTGGTCTGAAAGCATACTTGTGTTTTCATATTGAACTTGTTCTGCGCACTCGTTCGATTTTGAAATCACATGTATGATTTCAGCCCAAATTGCACTCCACTCAGTTCAATTACCATTATAAATTGCACCAATTAGAGCCAATCAGATAACAGGGACCACCAGTGATTTCAAAATGGATGTAATATAATCAAAATTGACATTCAGAGCTAAAATTTCATAGATTTATATACCATGCAAGGCTGCAAATAACTAATGAGCAGTCGCCGGTCATGTTGTCTGGTCAAACATGCTTTTGTTCGGACACTACCCGTTTTTGGCCAGTCAAATTTTAGCAGTTGGAACTCTTAGGATAGTGAACCCAGATTGCACAGTAATCCTTTAACAACTAAAAAACAACTTAATCCATGTCGGTTTGGCAATAAAAATTACAAGTCAATAATTTTACTACTCTTTACAGCAGAAGCAGCCTTGCATTGAGTACGTGGAACGGTTATGCAAGATACAACCGCAATTGTCCGTTTTACTTTACATCTGGCAAAATCACTTATAATTAAATATTACACTCGGAGCCCTTTTTTTTAAAGTTACAGTTGTGAATTTTTGTTAGAGTAAAAGAGTGGTGGGATTCTCCAGGTTTTGGACCTTTTGCTCGCTTTTTGCACTTTGCAACAAATGCTACTTGGAGTATTCTCGATGCAGCAAGATTATTCTTCATGAGGGTGCTTTCCGATCATTCAATCAATCAAACAGTCAATCACTTTATTTAAGAGTAAATGATGGTATCTAGCCAAAGGTAAAACCCTCTACTAACTGGGAACACTTAAATAAAGTAAATAAAATAAAGGAAGACACGATGATTTGTGGTCGCAACAGGACTTAATGACATCGAGGAAATTTGCAACTGCTGGGAATTTCTCGACCACTAATTTGTCTACTTTTATATTGGTTTTTTTTTTCTTTTGGAAACGTGACTGTGTCCCTTGTGATTATCAAACAGTTAAATTTCAAATTTCTTTGAACGAGTCGGTAAAGGACCGGACAAGATGTCCGGCAAACCAAGGATTTGTCCGGTCAGTACCCAATTTTGACCAGACATTGTCTGTTGACTGGCTGTTATTTGCAGCCCTGCCATGATATTCCAACTATCAAAAGTGAACATCATGTTTTACATAAGATCTCAAAAAACTGAAACAAAATATATATATATATATATCTTTAACAGTTAATGAGATGGTGTGAAGTCAGCTTATATGAACCTATAATTTGGATATATCAACAAAGTTGAAATGGTAAATTGGCTCATCTTTCAAACCAGCAGTCTAAATCCCACAGGGATCAATGAACGCTTTTCATTCCACTAATTTATTCATGTTTTTCTCGTTGCCATGCACCCACCAATAACGTAGCTCCATTTTCTGCCTTTAAAAGCACACACAACCCACAATTCCTCTATTCGCTCGGACGAAGGGCTAGCACTCGAAACGGCAGCTTTTGTAATCATTACGGTGGCCAATTTACCATTTCAACTTTGTTGATATATCCAAATTATTTCGTTACTCCCACCGACGCAGCCCCAAACAGTTTCTTTCGAAACTATCAGCCTTTATTCATTTATATGAACCTATAACTTAACTTACATTTGGTATATACAAGTAAAATTTGTAGTTTTATTGCCTGGGTGAGAATAGCTCTGATAAGGAATGTTATTTTTAGATTTATTTAATAAACTGACATTTGACAACCTCAGAAGCATCACTTACAGGACTACTCTAATACCCAGAAAATCAGACCATAGTATCAAATGAGTACTCCAGGGTAGTTCAAGTAGCACTTGAAAATTTAAATAATGATCACTTAACTTTGAAAACATAAGTTAGTGATTTATTAATATTCAACAGCTTAGAGTGTCCACGAAGAATATCTACAAAAAGATATCTTTATCTGTGTTTAGTTTTGTTTTAGAGAGTGAGATATTTTTTTATGTTTGTGTGTTGTTTATTTTTTGTGTGTCTCCTTACCCTTGTATTTTAATTTATTTCATGTATATTAATTGGCTTAATAAAGTAAATGGTTTGAACCTGGGGGTAACATGTGAAAGTGTAATGTGATTGGGTGATTGGATTGGGTGAGTGTAGTCCTGAGAAGGACTGTTGATGGTGGTGGTGACTGACATTTTGACAACCTGTGTGGAAGTCATCATCAGAGCCAAGTCCTTGACTCTGATGATGACTTCTGCATTAGGTTGTCAAAACGTCAGTCACCACTACCAACAACAGTCCTTCTCAGGTCACTTCACTCACCCGGATGATCACACTTGTAACACTTTCATGTATACTGGCTTCTTCTGTGTAATTTTGTTTAAACTTATTAGTTGTTTTTAGAAGTCCATACTATGAGTCCACAATTAAATGCAACTTGTTATTTTGCATTTATTTGGGTGCAATAAATGAGCGTATTGTTGTTCACGATACTTGTTGTTCAGGACTTGCTTAAGTGTAATCACTAAGAATTCAAAGTAGTGTGTTATTGTTAATGTTCAGTATATTTAGGGTGATTTTTTATTTTACAGGAACAAGTATGGTAGTCTAACTGTTAGAGTGGATTATGGTAAAAAAGAAAACAGAAACAGACCTGCTGATGATCTAACACTTTCTGAATTCTTGGCAATCTACAATGACTCAGACAGATACCTGGTGGATACTCTTCCTAAAGAAATGTGGGATGAGTTTTTCCTTCCAAACTGCCTGTTGTGTGGGGGATTTACTACCAGACTTCAAGTAAGTAGTGAATACCATTCTCTTGTCAAACTGGCTCAACTCCCTTGTAGGCTCAACTCCCTTGTAGGCTCAACTCCCTTGTAGGCTCAACTCCCTTGTAAGCTCAACTCCCTTGTAGGCTCAACTCCCTTGTAGGCTCAACTCCCTTGTAGGCTCAACTCCCTTGTAGGGTCAACTCCCTTGTAGGCTCAACTCCCTTGTAGGCTCAACTCCCTTGTAGGGTCAACTCCCTTGTAGGCTCAACTCCCTTGTAGGGTCAACTCCCTGGTAGGGTCAACTCCCTTGTAGGGTCAACTCCCTTGTAGGCTCAACTCCCTTATAGGCTCAACTCCCTTGTAGGCTCAACTCCCTTGTAGGGTCAACTCCCTTGTAGGCTCAACTCCCTTGTAGGCTCAACTCCCTTGTAGGGTCAACTCCCTTGTAGGCTCAACTCCCTTGTAGGGTCAACTCCCTTGTAGGGTCAACTCCCTTGTAGGCTCAACTCCCTTGTAGGCTCAACTCCCTTGTAGGCTCAACTCCCTTGTAGGGTCAACTCCCTTGTAGGGTCAACTCCCTTGTAGGCTCAACTCCCTTGTAGGCTCAACTCCATTGTAGGCTCAACTCCCTTGTAGGCTCAACTCCCTTGTAGGCTCAACTCCCTTGTAGGCTCAACTCCCTTGTAGGGTCAACTCCCTTGTAGGCTCAACTCCCTTGTAGGCTCAGCTCCCTTGTAGGGTCAACTCCCTTGTAGGCTCAACTCCCTTGTAGGCTCAACTCCCTTGTAGGCTCAACTCCCTTGTAGGCTCAACTCCCTTGTAGGCTCAACTCCCTTGTAGGCTCAACTCCCTTGTAGGCTCAACTCCCTTGTAGGCTCAACTCCCTTGTAGGCTCAACTCCATTGTAGGCTCAACTCCCTTGTAGGCTCAACTCCCTTGTAGGCTCAACTCCCTTGTAGGCTCAACTCCCTTGTAGGCTCAACTCCCTTGTAGGCTCAACTCCCTTGTAGGGTCAACTCCCTTGTAGGCTCAACTCCCTTGTAGGGTCAACTCCCTGGTAGGGTCAACTCCCTTGTAGGGTCAACTCCCTTGTAGGCTCAACTCCCTTGTAGGCTCAACTCCCTTGTAGGCTCAACTCCATTGTAGGCTCAACTCCCTTGTAGGGTCAACTCCCTTGTAGGCTCAACTCCCTTGTAGGCTCAACTCCCTTGTAGGCTCAACTCCATTGTAGGCTCAACTCCCTTGTAGGCTCAACTCCCTTGTAGGCTCAACTCCCTTGTAGGCTCAACTCCCTTGTAGGGTCAACTCCCTTGTAGGCTCAACTCCCTTGTAGGCTCAACTCCATTGTAGGCTCAACTCCCTTGTAGGCTCAACTCCCTTGTAGGCTCAACTCCCTTGTAGGCTCAACTCCCTTGTAGGGTCAACTCCCTTGTAGGCTCAACTCCCTTGTAGGCTCAACTCCATTGTAGGCTCAACTCCCTTGTAGGGTCAACTCCCTTGTAGGCTCAACTCCCTTGTAGGCTCAACTCCCTTGTAGGGTCAACTCCCTTGTAGGCTCAACTCCATTGTAGGCTCAACTCCCTTGTAGGCTCAACTCCCTTGTAGGCTCAACTCCCTTGTAAGCTCAACTCCCTTGTAGGGTCAACTCCCTTGTAGGCTCAACTCCCTTGTAGGGTCAACTCCCTTGTAGGCTCAACTCCATTGTAGGCTCAACTCCCTTGTAGGCTCAACTCCCTTGTAGGCTCAACTCCCTTGTAGGCTCAACTCCCTTGTAGGCTCAACTCCATTGTAGGCTCAACTCCCTTGTAGGGTCAACTCCCTTGTAGGCTCAACTCCCTTGTAGGCTCAACTCCCTTGTAGGGTCAACTCCCTTGTAGGCTCAACTCCATTGTAGGCTCAACTCCCTTGTAGGCTCAACTCCCTTGTAGGCTCAACTCCCTTGTAGGGTCAACTCCCTTGTAGGCTCAACTCCCTTGTAGGCTCAACTCCATTGTAGGCTCAACTCCCTTGTAGGCTCAACTCCCTTGTAGGCTCAACTCCCTTGTAGGCTCAACTCCCTTGTAGGGTCAACTCCCTTGTAGGCTCAACTCCCTTGTAGGCTCAACTCCATTGTAGGCTCAACTCCCTTGTAGGGTCAACTCCCTTGTAGGCTCAACTCCCTTGTAGGCTCAACTCCCTTGTAGGGTCAACTCCCTTGTAGGCTCAACTCCATTGTAGGCTCAACTCCCTTGTAGGCTCAACTCCCTTGTAGGGTCAACTCCCTTGTAAGCTCAACTCCCTTGTAGGGTCAGTAGAGAGGCATACTTCTTGAGGGAGGACCGTCTTTTGCCTCCCCAATAGGATGTAAAATGAAGAGAGAATATTTATTCTTTGTTCTAATTATGAGACAGTTGTATGATTTTATAGACTTAGTAATCCTTACCAATCCAAAATGGGAAATTTAAAAATAGTTATCAGAAAAATGAGGAATCTACCCAGGAAAGTATGAAGCCCAGCTTATGCCTCTCACTTAAAATATCCCAGGTGATCCTCTCACTTGTTAAACTCCTTGTTATGTATCTCTTTTGCCCAGGACTCTTTATCGTGACCTGAAATAGAAAAATATGAAATGAAACTGGTTTGAAAAACTGAAACCTGGACAAAATTTGAACCAAATCTTTTTTTTTTTTTCTTGTTTTGCATTTTAGGATGCAGTAATGTGGTTCAACAGTGGAGGTTCAAAGTCTTTTCTTCACATGGATACTGTAGATAATGTTAACTGTATGATCAGTGGAGTAAAAGAGTGGTTCATAGTTGACCTGGTAAGAATTTGATGTAAACAAATTGCGGGCAAATGATTGCTGCAGTCATTTGCCTGTGTGCAGGTATTAATTTGTGATCGGCAAGTTCTTTACCCTTTTTCTTCCAGATGTCATTTTATTTTACTGTAATTCTCCTTGCTGTCTGCCTTTCAATTCTTAGTTTGGAGAATTTGGTATTAGATCAACTGAAAATCCCCTGATTGATATTTTTTCCTTCTTCTCATCACTTATGTCTGCTTGATATTGTATAATATTGTAAGGAGAAATTCTGTTTTGGTCACTCATGGAGGTTTAAGGGTTAAAGTATTCTGAATGAGTATTAAAGGTGAGGACCTGAAAGCCTCAAGTGAGGCAATGGGAGATGGAAGGGAGAATGACCAACTAGTGGTTGGGTAGAGGTTAGGGTTTTGTTTTCTTTCAGATTCCCTGCTTTGTCATTACTTTATTCTCTCTGACTTTCCCTTGATCTTACTCCTGACAAATAAGGTGGTATATCAAAACTCAATCAGAAATTGTAGAGAACTCCCTCATCAGAATATATATATCAGCTAAAGATGCATAACTAGAGCATGCAGCTTTTGGTTTTGGTACCTCTCGTCACCCTATTGGTTTAAAAGTATTGTTCTTTATGACTTTTTTCTTACAGTACTGGCCAGGGGGGAATGAGTTCTAGGGGAAACATGTGAGGCCTCTTTTGGACACTCCCTCACAAAAAATGATGATATTGAATGGTTTTAATAGGCCAATTATCATAGAATCCTGCGACCTCTTTTCAAAACTGGTGTTCAGTATGCCTGCGTGAAGCCTTTGGAATTAAAGTAAATTTTTCTTCACCTCCTTTTCTTCCCCCAACCTATTTTTGTGGAAAAGGTTTTTCTTTTGATCTTACTTCATAAGTTGGGATTTTGAAACTCAAAAGTGGCCAATTATTTCTGGCTTATGTTTTTAATAGCAATTTTTAATAAGTAATTGTTTGTCTATTTGAAACTTTCAGGAACACAGCAAATTAATTGACATGAACCATGAAGAGGGTGATTACTGCAGTGTTAATGTTGATCAAGTAGACATGTTCAAATATCCTAGTCTGCAAAATCTTCCATGGTGGTCAGCACGTTTGGAGCCTGGGGACTGTCTTTTTATACCATATGGGTGAGAAGTTTCTCTCATATCGTGATACTGAACTTTTAGATGTGTACGCTGAGCTCTGTTCTAGATACTTTTAAATGGTTGGCCTAAATAGGTATTTTTCCTCAAACAGGGTATAGGTTTTGGGATCTTGCATCTATTATACGGGGACAAACAATATTACTGATTGGCTTCTTGAACATGGAGTGTTTCTAGACCATGAGGCCCAGTTGTAGAAAGGGTGAATAATGCTGTCCAGTGGATAAGGGACTGCAAAACATGCTGTGTTAATTAATTCCACTGAATAAAGATTTATCTGTTAGATAGGGTTATCCAACCTTCGCACAACTGGGGCCTAAAGTTTTCAATAGGGTGTTAGTATTGTAAGGCATAGTCTAAATGGGAAATTCAATTAATGTTTCTTAATCCTATTCCTAATCAACTTTTTAACCTGAAAATTATATGTGACATGACAAGGTTTTTTTTTATATGTCACTTGACAAAGCTTTCAATAGGGAGTTAGTATTGCAAGGCATGGTCTAATTGGGAAATTCTATTAATCTTTCTTAATCCTATTCCTAATCAACTTTTTAACCTGAAAATTGTGACATGACAAGGTTTTTTTTTATACGTGACTTGACAAAGTTTTCAGTAGGGTGTTAGTATTGTAAGGCATGGTCTAAATGTGAAATTCTATTAATCTTTCTTAATCCTATTCCCAATCAACTTTTTAACCTAAAAATTATATGTGACATGACAAGGTTTTTTTTTTTATATGTGACTTGACAAAGTTTTCAACAGGGTGTTAGTGTTGCAAGGCATGGTCTAAATGTGAAATTCTATTCTTTAGTAATCCTATTCCTAATCAACTTTTTAACCTAAAAATTATATGTGACATCGCAAGGTTTTTTTTTTTATACGTGACTTGACAAAGTTTTCAATAGGGTGCTAGTATTGCAGGGCATAGTCTTAATGTGAAGTTCTATTTAAATCTTTCTTAATCCTATTCTTATTCAACTTTTTAACCTGAAAATTATATGTGACGTGACAAGGTTTTTTTTTTTATATGTGACTTGACAAAGTTTTAAATAGGGTGTTAGTATGGCAGGGCATGGTCTTATAATGTGAAGTACTATTAATCTTTCTTAATCCTATTCTTATTCAACTTTTTAACCTGAAAATTATATGTGACATGACAAGGTTGGTACACAACAATCTATGATTACTTTTCTGTCTTTTATTATTAAGGGCACTACCAGATGGTGAATTTTACAGATTTCATGTCCTGAAACAGGCTCAGAGTCTTAAGGCCTTGATAGCATTCTAATTCTCACCCAAACTTCTCTAAAGTACCTCCCCAGGATATGAATCTGACTCCTTCAGTTTGTCTTCTTCCCTTCCCCTCACCTTAAGTTTCAAATTACATTCCTCCTTTGCATATTGATAATTTCAGTAGTTACAGATTAAGCTAGCACGTTGTTATTTGTTAGTTGTAGCCTTCTTTACCCAGTTCAGGTGCTTGCAACTTTGATCACATCTTCTCGAGAGTTTTTTGGATTTATGATTTTTTTTCTTTTGGTAGATGGGCTCATCAAGTCACATCACTGTTTCGAAACATTGCAGTGAACATTTGGTGGACACCGCTCAACAGATTTAATTCAACAGACTGTGCAGGTGAAAACAAAAGTTCTGTAAACTCCTGTGATGAACATGTTGCCAAAAAGAATAAGTGTTTTGCTTGTTTGTGCTACTTTTGGAAGAGAATGCTTACAGATTAAAATATCAGAATAATTGTGAACCAAAGAAAAATACAAAAAACTTGGTACCTGTGAGCAATTTACAAAATGGCTTAGCTTTGATGTGGGATAGCTATTGCCCATGTTTTCCTTTTTGATGCAAATGAAGGCCTAAGGCATATCTACCTAGGTATTAAAATTCATATATTTCACAAAACTATGACCTTTACAAATCTTTTCTGATTCTTTTCTTCAACAGCAGTAAATTCCAAAAATGAAGATTCATCTAAGGCGAAGTTAAGCAACTTTAAGTTCACAACAGGAGAGCATTTAAGGTATTTCACAACTGTTTCCCAAGAAGAGGGAAAACTCAGTCAGCAGAAGTGAGAACCAATCTACCACCTAAAAGATGATTTCTCTCAAATTGAACTATCATTGCAACAGTGTTTTTTTTTTTGCCCTTCCTGGTTTTAAAATGGTTCTGTTCAATGTTAAACATCCCAAGTGAGGAGAAAATCATTCTGTTATTGGTTATTGTCACCCCTGAGAGACGACAAGCATTCAGATCCATTTCATTTCAAATGGGAGTGCCTGCATGCCTCTTTACCAAGATATCATGAGTATATTGATTTTTTTTTTTTTACAAATAAATTTCATGTTGCCGTGAGTCTGTACAGTCATAGATCACAGATGACATCAAAATGTGGTAAGAACAAAAAAAGTGGGACATGGTGTGCAACCGATTGTGTCTCTGATGTTTTTACCACATTTTAGAGTCTTCTGTGATCTATCAGTCAATGGATGCACAGCAACTAGAAATCTTTATGTTATAAATGATAAAAAAGCAGAATGTTGTCTATTGTGAGGTCCTCAGTATAATGCATCTCTCCTCCTAAAGATCAGGAGTTAGAACCAATCAAATTACGGAAGTTAGAACCAATCAAACTACGGAAGTTAGAACCAATCAAATTACGGGAGTTAGAACCAATCAAATTATGTATTTTTTAGCTTATTATGTAAACTGTATTATTATAGCAGATCTTTTACATTATTAATGGTAATGAAAAATAAAGAGTATCTGAGCACCCTGTCATGCCATAAAGGGGATAAAAAATTTGAGTCATAAAGTTGACAAATTTGAGCTGATTGCAACCTAAGTTAGCATTTCCTTAAGTTAGTCTGCCTCCACATTGCAGATTCATGGTTCTCAAAGTAATGAAAGAACACAATGGATCAATGACATACCATATGATCAATCCTTTAATTGTGGTAAGTACATACTGTTACCATTTGATTTTTTTTTTTTTGGTTCAGTGATTGGTTAAATCATCCAAACACCCTCTTGACCAGTCAGATCATATTAAAAAACTAAAATTTATATTTTTTCTTGGGTTCCCACTGACCCTTTGTTTTATTTCCATTTCTTTTGACTGGCCTTTGCAGTGGCTTGCAAACTTTGTCTTTTCATATTATGCCTTGTAACAACTGTTTTTATCATGCAGTGCCTAACTGAGCACATAAAGAATTTTTTTTTATTTCACGGACTTTAATCGTTTGATATTCCTCTAGGGAGAACATACTGGAGAAAGACTCATAACAAAAGAGGTAAGTCATAAAAATGGCTTCCAAAAGCTGAGCACTTTTGGACAATACACTATGATATCTGCAAAAGGACCATTTTGTATTTGGCATTTTGGTGATGAGGCTTTCGGGCAAAAAGTTGTTGACTTTTCTACACGTTTGCAAACTGTTAGAGAAATCTGAATCGCTCTATTGACCCTTGCACTCCCAGAAGTGATTAACATGAAACTTCTCCCCACAATATCCATACATTATCCTGATCTAACACCAAATTCTCATAATTAATTTACAAAGAAATGTGTAGCAGCTAGAGCTAAGAATTAACAATCAGATCATTGAAGATAAAGGGTTAACTTCCAATCTTCTCTATTGTATCATTCAGCGGTTTTCGTTACTTGATACAGACCAGGATGGTCACCTGACGGAGGATGACGTCATGTCCTTACCTGCCGACGTAGTAGATGAGGCGTTCGGAAAAACGTTGCCTGGAGAGGTAATGGTCTGAGAATAAGCTGGGAAGGAGATTCTGTTTTCTTATAACGTTCTCGTTACGGCTGTGAAAAAAAATTTCTCTCCCTTTAGATCCTTGCCACGAAATTCAGGACTCTTTGAAACGGCGAGGCTCGCATCTCTCCTGTCTGAACACGAGAATATTAGGCTATATACTAGACAAAAGAAATTAGGATTCCAGTACGTCCTCATGGTGAACTGTTTTCGAGACTGCAATTCAGGGACCGCGGAGGGGGAGGGGCTGGTAGGGCCGCCGCCCCACCACTTTTTTGCGCCCCCGCCCCCACTTTTTGCGCTAAAAAGAAAAATAATTACTATGATTTTATTCCTTTTTTCGATTTTCAATATGAAAAAATTATTTTCGATTGTCAGCCCTCTCACTTTACACCTTGCTCCGCGGTTCCTGTGCATTATTCGTATTTATTACACGACTCGGGCAGTCAGAGGCCCAATAACTAAAATCAACCAATCAAAATGCTCTATTGCCGGTCAATATTCTCTCAGTATTGGACCGGGCACTGCCCCGAATGGTCCCGAATGATACCGCACTTGTGTCCCTTTGAACTTCAGTCGTATAATAAATCTCTAATTAACCAAGCTTGCTCGGGACCGTACTGGAAGAATTTCGGCCCTCGGTCTTTTTTATAAGGACCTCGCTGCGCTCGGTCCGTACTGTCAAGACTTCGGGCCGATATTCTCCCAGTACGGCCCTCGCGCTTGATTAATAAGATATATATTACCGTTTAGAGCACGTCTGTTTCTTTTAATGGCTTGTCCATCGTTATGTGATTGCTTTGGTGTTTTTTTTTTACCCTCTGTTCTTGATGTAGAGATCTGATGCCCCCCCCCCCCCCCTCCACCCCTATTCCCCTCTCAAGCATAAAAATGTAGAATTAAAAAAAAAGAGATAAAAACTTGACTTGGCCACTCGCGTTTTCCCGCGTTTTAACCGGCTACTTTGTTCAATCTGAGTTCTCATTGGTTCGTTTCACAAATTTGTCTCGCCCTGATTGGGCGCTGTCATTATTTCCCAGGTAAACATCCGCGGCGAATCCTGGCAACGTGATGACAGAGTTACTACATTATTGCAATCTGTGGGGCGACAAAGTCCTTTTGTGGAGGAGTTCCTCCTGAGGGATGACAAAACCCTGGAGGATTTCAACAATTTTCTTGGACAATATTCTAAACAACTGGACCCGTCTGTGAGAGACTTTATACTGGAAAGACGTGATGTTTTAAGAGGTCAACAGACCGAATCACAGGGCAAACATAAAGAATTGTAGATTATTGAATGCTAGAATCTTTCTGTATTTTCTTTCTTTTTCTTTTTTTTTTCTTTGTCAGGCTCAGTCATTCCACACAGTAGCTCAGTAAATTGAGGGACTTATAGATTGATGCGGGGAAGTTTCGGTAAACGCGTGCGTACGTTGTGAAAACTTTGTCTTGTAATCGCGCCGTGGAACAGCTGAAATTGCCAGAGAACGATACTTGTTTTTCTAATCGTTGAAATTGCTTTGGAAGTGAAGCTTACTTATTGTCCAGACTATTCTATGCGCTCTCACCTCGTCATTTTACGCGCGTCTTTTCTTGCTGTTTTACAGACGAATAATAGAGGGGGAGGGGTGGGGGCTTAATAAATTTCTTACTCTAAGGGAGGGGGTTATTAGAGGGGGGGTTTAATAGAGGATTTACGGTAATTATTTAATATGTAATTCTTTATTTAAGGGTAATGGATAAGTAGATGCATCATAATAATTTTTTACAATTTATTGTAATTCCAAATGACTCTATTGCGTATCGCAAATTCGTTATTACTTTCCCTTTAACCTCTTTTAATATTGATGTGATAAATACCTTTATTTACACCGACCAATATTTACAATGTTAAGCTTTGTCTGCGTGGCAATTTGAAGTCTGACTTTATATTTACTATTTAATTAAGGAAAGTAATAAAGATTCGAGGACAGAACTGGAACTGGTATGCAAATGTATTGCTCAGACAAACTGGGGATACGCAGGCTTTTTGCTGCATTTTTGCGACTGAACTAATACTTCTCGGTTTACCTGTGCTGCTCGAAAGTATTTTGTGATCCTGTTTCAGGACGGTTTGCAGCGTAAGGGCTAAGTTTACTCATTCTACCATCATTTCATACAGAAACCCTCACCACTTTAAAATTTTTTGTAAATTCTTTTACATCGTGTAGCTAAGGTTTTTCGAGCGTGATCTTGCGAAAGTTCGTGTTACGCGCAAAGGTGTTTTTTTTTTTTAGCTCTGTCTGATACGCGATAGTAAGTGTCGCTATGTACAAAATGCACATAACAGATCACTCCAATAACATTCAATATGAAACTAAACTTTTCGTGATATAGGCGCCATCGATGGCATACACCGTGAAAAATCCTTCGAGTTACTCTTAACTACGTGAAAATGAATACAAGTTGTAGTGAATGACGAGATAGAGGACCACGCACGCACGATGGTGACATCTCCTTTTAGCTTGACAGAAAGGAGAAGTCAAAGTGCTTCGATATCCCGAGAATTTCGGGTGATTTCTGCTTGGCGTATTCAATGGAAAATGGGCTTCAGTGAGGATCCGGTGGGAATGCCTATCCATTTCACACATGCGCAAACGTACTTCAACGCTGCTGTTATATATAAACATCGACAGCGCAGACATTTATACCCAAGTCTCTCTCGTGGGATAATGCCCTTTTTGAGCAATGTCCTTTACGAACAGCTCGATCATATTGTTGTAAGAGTTTGTCATTGTTTGTTTTCCTGGTAAATTGTTGCCGTTCATCTCCTTAGCATCCTTGCCGCTAATGATCTTGTTGACAGCTTCATCGCTTACTCTCGTGATCGTATTGTTCCATGTGGCCAGGTTTGAGCTGGTTCGCCGACTCCGCACCCCATCCTCTTCCAACGGGTCTCGTTTTTTGCGACATATGAGTAAAATTCTCTTAAATTCGTCCCGCATACTCCTATCAAATGCTGAATATATTGCGGGGTTAACGGCGCTGTTCGCAGTGGCGAGCATTAATCCCAGATGAACTAACCACATGGGTGGAATGGCGCGGAAGAACAGTTTAAACGTGGTAGAAATGGTGTAGGGTAACCAACACAACACAAACATACCTACGACTACTAACACTGTCCGTAATATGGCGTTTTGTTGCTTTCGTCTCTTTTTTTCTTCATCCGCAAGGGTCTGTGATCTATCTCTTATGAAACGATTGCTAACTTTAGACCTACGATATATCATTATATACATAACTATCATCGACAATACAGGAATTGCAAAGGGAAATGCTGCCAATCCCATGGAGTACGTAACATTTTTTAGGCCTTTCGCTGACCAGTTAGGCTTGCAAGAGTTGGTAATTTTATCTTTGATGATCTCTCCCCAACCCAGTAAGGGCGCCGCGGCCCAGAATATGGAATGAAACCAGGTGAAAAGAATGAGCCATACTGCCCATTGCTGTGTGAAGGTTTCTTTTGCTCTATACTGGAAAGGCCTGGAAACGGAGTTTAAGCGATCCAAGCTGATTAGAAACAAAGTCATGATTGAGACATTGACAGACAAGGAAAGCACTGTGGTGTAAGCGTAACACAGAGTGTTTCCCATGTTCCATTGCCGGTGGCATGCTGCAGCCAGAAGAAGAGGAGCGCAAAATATCCCTAGAAAGCAAGATTATAACCATTTACTTTGGGTAGAAGAGTATAAAAACCTTTTGGTTCTATTTTGAAATATTAATCTAGTATCCACATCCCATTATGCCTGTTAACCGCCTAATCGTGGTATTATCGTAAATGAAACTGGGGGCGAGACAACACAGCGTCGGCCTCAGGAAGTATAAACAGTTGAACCTCGGGCTGAAACTGAAGTATCGTTCGTTATACCGAGGACTTCGTTATATAAAGGTTCGCTAAATCGAGTTTCCACTGTATGAAAAAATATTTTCAGTGCGTAAAACAGATCTAAGGTAATTGCCTATTTTATGATCATGAGATCTAACCTATGTTTCCTCTAACGTAATTGGTTTATAGAGGTAGAGACAGACAGACGCCTTCATTTAGAAAATACACATGAGAACTTTATACAGGTATTATTTAGGACCGGTTCATTTATAGTCTGCTACACAGCCGTTCTTAGGGTCGTCACGCAACGCTCCTCCCCACGTTGCGTGACGACCCTAAGAACGGCTGTGTAGCAGACTAGTTCATTCAGGGAGCCTACAAAGTATTCCTGCCATCAAAAGAAGCTTTTACTTCCAGACTTTATCGAAACTCCACTGACGGAGATACTGCACAGCACCAGTCAATATATAAGAATTTCGAATCACTATCCAAGAGTGGTATGAGCCATTTAAAAAAACACGCCACGTACGGGGTTCATATAATTTGTAGTGGGTGTTTATGTGAGTGTTTGCGTTTTATATGATAACAACGATGACATTAGATGATGTTCAATTTCGGTGTGGCATGTTATCAAGCCATTTTAGAGTTCAAAGTACGCGGTACGTCGCTGTCGGTAATGGGGACGTAAAAGAGGTGGAACCACAATTCCCTCGCGAGCCAACTTCTTTTCGCAAACCGTACCTTCGATTCAGCACTTCCTTCCACCAGCTACTCTAACTTAAGGCTGATTGCATCAAAGAGAGCGTCTTAGTCATAGTCATGATCAGAAGCGCAATGCAGAGGGATGTGATTTAGTGAAAATCAAACCAAGGGATACAGAAAGAGAAAACCGACTCTTCTCTTTTAATTTGTATCTGTCGTAAGCTTCAGAGTGTGCTTGGCGGGCGTGAGATCTGGTATTGTGAATGGAAATGAAAATGAATGTATGCGATATCACCATCCATTGTGACTGCTTTCGATTTCGAACTTCAACTCCGACTCCGTTGTTGGCGAAAATGCACGCAAACTACACGCAAACAACGCGCGAAGGAAATCCTATGTCTCAAATTGGCGTTACATAAGAGTTACATTTCGTTGTGAACGTGATGCAGTGACGTCACTTGTAAAACTAATGCGATATCACCATGCTACCAGACTTAGGCGGGTTTACAGTAAGCAGACTTCTCAAAAAGAAAACAATTACAGAAGAAATACGTGAACCAACAAGCAATAATTTTTCGAGACGTTTCTTCGGAATAATAAGGGCAGATATTTTCAACTGATGTTATTTTTGTCTAAGGTTGGTTTTCAAGGGACTATATGTGATTAGGTAAGGACGAAGATAGATCAGATTTGTGCTTAATGGGAAATGTGGACGTGCAAGACCTTGTAGTGAGAACGTGAGCTCGGAAATCCCTGAAATCTCTAAACACCACTTCACGTCTGAAGGTCGCTGGGTCTTATTCAAAGGCCGATTGTCCGGAAAAACGTACCGGCCACTGTTTTAATCAATTATTTTCCCTGAGGACGCCGATAGGGAGCTACTCTGATTTCCAAGGCAAAACTGCAATTTTTTTTAAGTGTTTTTTCTTTAAAAAGTTAATTTCCCTCTGTTTACATTGAAAAGAAAAAGAACAATACGATTTATATCTATAGATAGGGCACAGGTCACGAAACCCTATTCAGTCACTGGAGACTGTAAAAGAAGGAAGGATCTGACAGATAAAAACTACTGTTTGTATTCAACCTTTTCAATCTTGCGCAAGTGTTTACGTAGAGTAAAAGATAATATTTACTCCTGCGGATTATCAAAGGAAGTCGAGCGGCAGCGTGGGTTTCAGTCTAGAAAATTTCAACACTGCGAAACAAAATATCGGAAATACGACTAATGAATTTCATCACAATTAAAACCCCGAGGTCATTTATAAATTTAAATATATTCATATTTACTCAAAAAAGCTGTGATTGTGATTAATCTCCATGAATGAAATAAATTGATTTAAGCAATACAGGTAAATTTTAGAATCTAATTAAGAGTGTAAGGAGTTTTAGCATAGTTACGGGACTGACTGATGCAGCTTGCGTGCTGTTCTCTTGGCAAATATTTGCACCATCTTTACGGAATAGGACGGCTGAATGTAGGTTTGATAAAGCATTATGTTAGCCAGAGAAATTTTGGTTTCAGGCCCAAAACCAAACGAGCTCTGCATGCAAATTATTTGAGCCTCATTTGTAATTATAAGAACAAATCGTTAACTTTTCAATTAGACATTTGGCGATAAATTTTTACCATTGTTCAATCAAGCTTTGCGAGTCACCCTCCTTGTTTCACTCACCTACAATCAGATCTCCTAAAGCGAGGCTTCCATAAAACTTAAACATGGACGAATTTCGCCGCTTTTTCAACGCAATACACAGTAGCACCAAAGAATTCCCAATAACAGTTGCCACCGTCAGCCACGTCCAAAATATGACTTGGAATGCTTGCCAACCTTTCGACGCCGGTTCGTTGGACCTGGTCGTCATAATTTGCCCCGTTACATTGTGCTCTTGGGCTTCGAACTGAGCCATAGTTGACCCGAAAAGACAGATCACGCTACATGAAAAATTTCCAACGAGACACAAGACTTGATGATCGATGAGTGATGTGAGATCCGATTCACGATCAGCGAAGCGAAGATGTTTATACACCTTCGGCGGAAATACCTCGGATAAAAGCGACGGCTGTTTCGTGACGTCATCCGTGACACCTTTTGCTTTGTTCGAAATGTCAAAGAACAAAAGCGCAGCTGAAAATAATGATCTAATTTTGTACTTATCCCCCTACCTAATTGTTCTTTCAAAAATAAAAATCTGTTCTCTTTCATTCAGATTTTATCCTGGCCCAAAAGAATAAATTCATGTACTTTTATCCTATAATTAAACATTGTATTTGAATCGAACATCTGAATGACTGATGACATTTAGCAACCTTGATCATTGACATTTACTGGTCAGGAAAGCCGGAATACTAAGTGTTATTGACCTCTTAATTGATGTATATTGGTTTTTATTGACTTTGTGACCTAGCCAGACGTGCTCAAGGGTTGCAGGTGCATTACGGGTCGAATTTCAGAGTCACTTACTCTCACCACATAGAAGGTTGTGTATGTTATTCACATCTCAGAAACTCTCAGGTCAATATTTACGCTTACTAGCACACAGGGCTGTTTATTTATACCATTTCTAAACCAGAACGCTGTTTAACAAACAAACAAACAAACAAACTGTGTTTAAATAACCGGGCCTTGACGTTCACACCGATATGTTAGTTTTGCCAGATAATAATTAAATTTTCTAGCTTCCATTTTCTCAAAGCCGTGATCGACGTTTAGCCATCATTATTTTAAATCTTCATTACGGTAGCTTTTCACCAACCATTTACCCTGTATTTCTTTCAGAATGAATTTCCGGTTTAAATGTCTTTTGAGGAAACTCTGAGTCATCTTTACATGTAACATCAGTTAACAAGTTTTTGATGAGAAAAAATCAGGGCTTTACACTTTTAAAAGATTCATTTCCATATTATCTTTGTTTAAAGATTTCTTGGAAAAGAAAGCCGCGGAAAATGCAAGCCGATTAATTAATGGGAAATATCATTTCGCTCTTAATTATGACTAATTTGCACATCACATTCAACCAGCGTGTTAATGCCTCCGTATTTGGAAAATCACATGTCACTATATTACCGTGACAAGGTCATTTCAATAAACAAGCTTAATGATGACATTAAAGTGACATTTCAGAATTTAAAAGAATATGGATGAGAACAAAGTTACATCGATTCTTATTCTACATTAAGGATCCCCTATATCCCTTTGTAGAACTCAGTCAGCTTTTGTAATCGTTACGGTGGCCAATTTACCATTTCAGCTTTGTTGATATATCCAAAATATCCAAAAGTCTTTTAGTAAAATTGTCAAAATTACTTTGCGAAACGAGTTCTATTATGATCAATAAAATGAGAAGTGACCAGGCTCTTAGAAATATTGATCATTTTATTACTAGACATTTTGTTTCGGACGAAGAGGATATATTTGCTAAATAAAGGTGAAAAAACGCCATTCGCAAAATAGTAATTCTGTCAAAAGTACTACTTTGCGAAACGAGTCCTATTATGGTTAATGAAATGAGAGGTGACCAGGCTCTTAGAAATATTGATCATTTTATTAGTGGACACGTTTAGTTTCGGACTAAAAGGACATATTTGCTAAATAAAGGCGAAAAAACGCCATTTCGCAAAATTTGGTTTCGTTTCGTTTCGTTCCGCAAAACAGTACAATTTCGTTTCGCTTCGTTTCGTTTCGTTTCGCAAAATAGTATAAGCCCGTTGAATTGATAGCTTAGTTGGTCAGGCTTACGCGACAAAAGATGACGTAATGTCTTATCTTCTTTGTTCAAGAACTGTCTGTTTTAAGACTTTGCTCGTTCCACTATGAATTCCATCTCCGGTCGAAACGCTGGTCAAATCCAAAACAAGGAATGATCTACAATGACCTACAATGATCTACAATGATCTACAATGACCTACAATGATCTACAATGACCTACAATGACCTCCGATGAGCTACAATGAGCTACAATGAACTACAATGACCTATAATGATCTACAATGACCTACAATGACTCACAATGACCTACAATGATCTATAATGATCTACAATGTCTTACAATGACCTACAATGATCTACAATGACCTACAATGACCTACCATGATCTACAATGACCTAGAATGACCTAGAATGACCTACAATGACCTCCAATGACCTACCATGATCTACCATGACCTACAATGATCTACAATGATCTAAAATGACCTACAATGACCTACAATGACCTACAATGACCTACAATGACCTACAATGATCTACAATGACCTACAATGACCTACAATGATCTACCATGGTCTACAATGACCTACAATGACCTACAATGACCTACAATGATCTAAAATGACTTACAATGACCTACAATGACCTACCATGATCTACAATGACCTACAATGACCTACAATGACCTACAATGACCTACAATGATCTACAATGACCTGAAATGACCTACAATGAGCTACAGTGAGCTACAATGAGTTACCGTGGGAACAAGGAATGACCTAAAATGATCCACAATGACCTACAATGGTTTACAATGACCTACAATGAGCTACAATGAGCTACAATGAGCTATTATGAGTGTTACGAAAAATTGTGGCGTGACTTGGGTGACTTTGCGCGTGGGTTCGTCATTAGGCGAAAAAGTTTAAATAAAGATAACTAATGAATAAACCTACCACGATTATTCCATGAATCAAGCTTATGATCTGTTCCACACAAGATATTTACGCAAGACGACAGCAACTTAAGATGACACAGAATGGGTAAAAAGAGTGAATGGTGCCAAAGAAGACTGACATAGCCTCGTGATGGTGCGATGACCTTTTTGTTTTGCTGTCTAAAAATATCAATGAGTTAAAGGTGTTGACAGGCCAAATACGTCTCATAGTCTCGCGGCGCTGTGATACGTGACCTTATTAATGGTTTTGATTTAAAAATATCAATGAGTAAAAGGTGTTGACATGCCAAATACGACTCATAGCCTCCTGATAGTGTGAAATTATGGGAGTCTTGTTATATAAGACCCTCAAAGACATCTTAAGTCAGAGGTTTTTCGCATTTTTTATTCATCATTATCGTCATTACGTATGATGCACGATCCTCGCAGTAGATAGCGCTATTTATGCAATAGCGAAAATCAGACCTGAAAAAATCAGGCCTGTACGGGACTCGAACCACTGACCTCCGCGATACTAGTGCAGCGCTCTACCAATAGAGCTAACAAGCCAACTGGGAGCAGGCCGTTAAGTTGATTCGTAATAAACCCGTAAAAGTGATAAATGAGATACAATGAATATATGAAGTTCATATATTTTGAACTGCGGTATTAGATACGTATGATGCACGATCCTCGCAGTAGATAGCGCTATTTATGCAATAGCGAAAATCAGACCTGAAAAAAAAAAAAAAAAAAAAAAATCAGGCCTGTACGGGACTCGAACCACTGACCTCTGCGATACTAGGGCAGCGCTCTACCAACGCTCTACCCTAGTATCGCAGAGGTCAGTGGTTCGAGTCCCGTACAGGCCTGATTTTTTTTTTTTTTTTTTTTCAGGTCTGATTTTCGCTATTGCATAAATAGCGCTATCTACTGCGAGGATCGTGCATCATACGTATCTAATACCGCAGTTCAAAATATATGAACTTCATATATTCATTGTATCTCATTATCGTCATTATACATGTCTCATTATAATACACCGTAAATTTATCTCCAAGCTAGAAATTCTGTTATCATTTGGCCTGTTATTCAGTAGACAAAAAGCAAACACGTTACGTTAATGCACATATGTCTCCTGTTTTTGTTTTTCTTTGCCTTTTTTCTAAAATCCTCATTTCCTTCATTACAGGGATCTTACAGTAGCTCATTGTAGGTCATTATAGCTTATTGTAGGTCATTGTAGCCCATTGTAGGTCATTGTAGGCCATTGTAGGTCATTGTGGGCCATTCCTTGTTTTAGTAACTACGGGTCAAATCCAGGAGGATCCCCAGGGGGTCCCCAGGAGGGTCGCCAGGAGGAATCGCACCTCGACCTTTGGATTCCGCGCTCTGATGCTCTACTATACCACTCAGCCATAGAGACTCTATAGACTTTGTTGTGAGAAATAGCCCCCCTAACCTCATCAATAAGTGCAAGAAGGGTATAATTTTCATTTAAAAACGAGCGTTATATAACACGTGTATGTTTAAAAAGATCAACAGAAAGATATAGGAAATATTCTTGGGGGAGGGTAAAGGGACGAAGGGTCGGTCGTTGAAACCTGGGCACTAATCAAGAAAACATGGCGGCCATCTAGGATGCCTTACGGTCTTACAAAGCTGACCTTCTCAGTCCCAGAAGTTGAAGACTATTTGAGAAATTCCCTGTGTATTTCCAAGGTAATTGATGGTGTGTTAATCTTCCTCTAGGTATAGTAATTTAGAGGGAATCAGAAGTGATTTACTATTTATATGGTAGTCTTGGCCAGCGTTGAGACGATCCTGATGGAGTGCTTCACCGGCGAAACAAAACGTTTTCAATTATCAGGTGTATGTATGTTATCTTACAGAGATGTAATGCTAGGGATATTATTTGCAGCGTGGTGTCTATTTTTTTGGTTGCTTGCTGGGAGTTTCTCTGCTGTTGCTTTATCCTCATCAATCGATTTGTTGGAGAGGGTCTTGGTCACCCCAGTTAACTTCATGTACCCATCCCCGTTCTTTCTTCAGTGAGTTGCCAGACTTAATGTAATTTTTTAAAATTTTGCGAGGTTGAGTTTTGTACGCTCCCTAAGACATGGGGTCAACTTTGCCACTTAATTATCAACCTTTCGACCAGTAAGAGTGACTAGCATCTAATTTCTCCTTACAATATCACCCTGAATCACACATCAAGGTCACGAGAAGAAAGGAAATGATCACCAACTTAAGAAACTTGTGATTGTTAAGCATAGTCTCCTTGTCAGCCCCTTAGAAAATGTACAGAAAACAGTGTGGAGGACGACATTGGGGTTAGCAGTATAGCGGTAATGGACAATTTTCTTGTGGTATTTGGGTAATTTGCAGTATTCTCTGAACCTGCAGGATGTGTTTTTTTAGCATCTTGGGTGGTATTAAAAGGTGACCTTCAAGTCCTCCTACATTTTCCATACCTTTTCCAGTTTCCGATTGTTTTGATAACAGACTGAAATTGACAATTACCTGATGAAAGGTTCATTGACAAATTCTTAACTGTTTCTGTGTTTTTTTGTGCTTAATAATATACATGAAAAAATTTCTCAGTTCTTATTGGTTAAGATGAATGCAGTTTTCAGTTAATTCAGTGCAGAAGAGAGTTAATTCAGTGCAGAAGAGGGTTAATTCAGTGCAAAGAAAGAAACAAACCAAACATTCTGATTGGTCAGAATGATTGGTCAAGGTCAATGTCAAGGTCAATTTCACTTGCAGGGTTTCAATAAATTATTTTTGCACGTGATGTGTGTGCTTTTCTTCTGCGTAGTTGTGAGAAGCTACCTCGTATTTTTTCATGTATATTATTAATACATAATCACATTTTTTCGTGCAATTTGGAATAAATAAGCATTTGTAAATTTTTTTCAAAGACCACAAATTGCACTCGCCCTACGGGCTCATGCAAGTTTGTTAGCCTTTGAAAAAATTTACTTGTGCTTATTTATTCCAAATTGCACTCGAAATCATGTGATAACCTATACAAATATAACAGACAGACAAGTGCTTTTGCCATGACATTGAGTTTAGACACATTATTGAAGTATTGTGTTATTTGGTGATTTTTTTTTTGCAATATTTGGCATTCAGAGCCTTCCCCTCCCCCAGTGTGAAACTCAGTATGGAGAATATGCATACTGATGCAAAGAGTTAACTTTTACTGACTGCACGTGATACCTAACACCCTCTACTTTTCTAAGACATGGACCAACAACAAATCCTAAATAAAATGCTTCAAGGTAAATTTCTTTTGTTAAGACAGGAGCATGACCTTAGTGATAGTACAACTGGATTTGATGAGCTATTGAAGGCACTTGTTACTCCACCTTTGTACACCATTGTGAGGGTTAATACTCTGAAGACAACAATTAATGATGCACAGCAGGAATTACAGAAAATTTTGAAGAAGGTACATGTGAAAGCAAAGTCTATTTAGGAAGCTAGTCCCCTGATTATTTTTTCCATAAATTCTAAAAAAATCCTTTTGCAACAATGGTTTAGATGAAGTATGGTGTTGTTGTGTAAGAGAAAGTGTAGACGAATGTAATTACTTATTTTCAGTTAGGGTCAATGACAACTAGAACAGTGATGGTGGGTGGGACAAAGGATTTGACTTTCCTAAAGCTGGGATGGAACATTGATGAGAACCTGATGTCGCATTCACATTTAAACTTGCTTTGCTGTATCTCTTTATGGTTCTTTTGTTTCCTCCCCTGACAAAAGATACCCCTTCAAATTCCAATACAACCTGGAAACAGAGGGTCTACATGGTGGAGGTGCCATGGCCTGGTTCCTTATGAGTATTTATTACTTGCTTTCAGTGTTGGATTTGGTTTAAAATTGGGAAACACTTTCTTTGAGTTGACCAGGAGTTGAAAAAATTTAGTATGATTCACCTAATCGAAATATGGCATCCAATTTGAATTACCATTGTTTTGGACTTACTAGCCTCTTCTTCACGTGGAAACACAAAAGGATTATAACATGTGTGAGAGGCTAGTGAGTCCAGAACAATGGCAATTCAAATTGGATGCCTTATTTTGATTTGGTGTATGTGCAATGAATAAAAAAGGTTAGTTTTTCAAGAAACTGTGGTGCTTTAGAGAGCTGATGTTTGAAAGGTCAGCTTTAAAAGCTTTACTGTAGCCAATCTACATTATCAACTCATTTGATAAATGTAGATTAAATGACAGTTGATAAAACCAAATTATTTAAGTGTAACTCAACCTTTTTACTTTCACATCTCATTAGTAATTCTGCTTACGTTTCTGACATATAGTTTTTATGATATTGGCTTGTAGAATTTGGTACTGGATCAACAGCTAATCCCCTAATTTTTTATCTTTATTCTTGTCTCTTGCTTGCCAGATCATACATTAATATTATAAGAGGAAATTCTGTCTTTGTAACTTGTGGGAGTGAAAGGGTTCATGTTTATTTCAATCTTTGAATGACTTGAGGTACAACTTGTTACTAAAGGCTTGGTTTGATGCCACTCTGGTTTAAAGATGTAATGAATATAGCTCAATTAGCAATTCACTGACCCAATGTTTTGACATTCCTGTCTAGTGCCTTCAATTCACTGACCGCCTCCTGGTTAGCTCAATTGGTTAGAGCACCGGATTGTGTTGTGCCTGAGGTCGAGGGTTCGAGCCCCAGCTGGAGCAATACTCATGGTCTTAAAATAACCGAGGAGAATTTGCTACCCTTCTATAACATCAATGAAATGGATAGATATTCTAGTCTTCTCGGATAAGGACGAATAAATGGAGGTCCCGTCTCCTGCAGGGTTAGGGGTAGGAGACGTTAATTTCCCACACACGAGATTACTGTGTGATGGTTGTCCTCCCCTGGGATGGGATGCGTGGGGGGAAAAGGTGAGGTTGTTACATGAACTAAAGCGGCTGCCAGAGGCGCCTGATAATGCTGATGTCCGATCTCAACCTGTAGCCCTTAGCAATTCAGCCTATGCTACTATTAAGGTATCAAATCATTCCCTTTCCCTTTCCCCTTTCACTAGACGGGAGTGTCGAAACGTTGGGTCGATAAATCGTAATTTCGGTTACATTCATTAAATCGTCAAACCAGACTAGCATCACACCATGTCTGATTGTCCACCTGGTTGCTGTGTGAACTTAAATGTAACTTATGTTAATAAAGGATCATTCAAATTGACAACAAAAAAATAAACAAGATCTGGAACCTCTCAAAATATATGTTGTGCCATAATGATTTAATTGCTCTTTGATTGAAGGAAGGAAGACATCATCATTTTAAAGTGATCCAGCATGACCAATTAAAAGATGTGTTGTTAATCCATGGATTTGGCCCAGATACTGATCTTTTGCCAGTTGCAAAGGAGATTATTGTTGATTCCAACTGTGGGGCAGCTATACTAAGGGGGGCAGACATCTATGTTCCAGGGGTGATGGCAGCTCATCCTTGTGAGTATGTTATTTGCTTTGATATCTTTTCTGTCAGTACTCCACTAAATGGGACTCTTGTGTTCAAATGATAATAAAAATGAAACAAAAAGCAAGGTCATGGAAAACAAGCAAATTGCTCAGGCAGGGATGTAATTAAGCCCCAACTCCTAGCAAAATTTGACAGATGAAAGAGTGGTGTTTGCCGGCTGGATTTTTTGACAGAAGGCACTTCTGAGGCTAGGCACTTATAGTTATTCGATTTTGAACGCCTTCATCTTATTCAAAAGATTTAAACATTTTCCTATCAAACCTGAGTGTTAGTAGCAGTATGATATGAGTAAAATAATTAAAAAAAAGGCATGGGATGTTCTGAGCACTTGTTTATTGTGACTTCTTTCCATTGTTAGCATCTGCCATTTTGTAAACAGGAAGTTTAAACACGTGTCGCAAACATTGTGCCCATAGCAGAAACAGTATACACTAAAAACATTGGTTTATAACAAGGCAACTGCAACAAATTTTGCCAAGAAAAGAAATATTTACGGTTTAAAACTATTAAAATGGTTGGAAGTTTAAAATCAATAAAAGCTTCTACAATTTTTCATAATATCATAATTTTGCTTTGTTTCATCGACGGTTGTGTATTTTTTCTGAGCGTTGGCCATACGCAAGTTAAGAGTTATAATAGGTTGCAATGCGAGAACAAACATATTCAGCACAAAAAAGTACGCACCTCCCTCAGCAGGATCCGAATTTTTAATGACATCTTCTTCTTCCTCTTTACGGTACTGAAATAAAAATAAATGTTTCTGAGATACCTCAAGTTCGACTTAGTGGTAACTACTGAAATACAAAGACCACAGAGATTGGTAAAAACATTTATCTAGCTACAGCTAACGTCACTTGAAACGTCAACAACTTTTTCTGTTTTATCTTCGGTCTTGCGCTCCATAGTTATCGTGGACCCGCCAAGCTCTTCCGACTCTCTCGTGTAAAATTCCGGAAAAACAGGAACACTAAACCCCTCGAACGCCAACCAATTTCGAAATGAAATTTACATGTTGATGTACTTTCTTTGCGTATTAAAACGGCATTGTGTATGTTTAGATTTAAAAAAGTAGTCCGACTTATAGGCCCAAAGCACAACAGATGCTGAATCAAGTCAGGTGGATACTTTCTGAATTTGACGATTTTGTAAGACCATTTTTAAGGTGGTTGCGTACATCCTGAAGGAAGTCCATCTGTCTCTTGAACACGTTCACTTCCTATCGAAAATTGCTCGGAAAAATTGGTGGTGAGAACCTTAAAAGGTGTGAACCAATACACGCGTGCCGTTAAAGATGTGATATATATCGTTAGTTTTTGTCATTAAAAAAGTACAGCTACAAAGTCATCCATGATTTCAAGTGTATCTTTACTCTGTAGATTTACCATCGAGTGAAAATTAACATTATTCTGGGGCGAATACGCGATGAGGATTTAAGAGAAAGCAAAGAAAAGTACTCTCCTGTACTTATGGACTTGAGGGAAATTGTTGAGCCCAGTTCAATGTCGTCAAGTGCAACATCAGAAGGTTGCCGGATACCCGCGCATGTCACCGTCTCCTCCTTAGCCCCAGGAGTGAGGGGTGATGCACTTTGGCGATTTTTAGAAGCAATGTTTAATCAGTTCATCTCAAAGCACTATCCAGACTCTATATTACGTCGACAAATTTCAAAACGTCTCTTAAAACAAACGAGGGAAACGTTTCGGTTAGTCCTACAAAGCAGGCCCTTTTGAGAAGTTTAATCAGTTTATCTCAATGCACTATCCTGACTCGAAATTACCCTGACAAATTACTAAAAGTCTCCCAGAAAATACGAGGGAAAGGTTTCGGTCGGTCCTTTAAACAGGCCCTTTTGAGCCGGAAGAGGTGATATATAAAGTAAACACCAAGATGAATACAGATTCAACGTGTCACGTTTTTGGCGAACGAAACACTGCATATCTTAGATAACAAATGTTGACGGTTTTCTTGATTTTGGAGAGGGAGCAAAGAAGGACATTGGAGGCTCGATGAACGATCGCGAACGTGTAACTCCCAAAAACTTCGCTGCAAACGCCGATAGACACTAGGATAGCTGCAGAATTAGATAACTGATTTTTTAGTGAGTAAACTTGTTACCTAAAACTTTCAAGAAAACACCATCATGTCAACAATGTTTGGTAGAACGCTAAAACAAACATGACTTTGCAATACAAAACTGTGTCACTCTTCGAATCTCGACGAATCCAAAAGCACGCCATCCCTTGCTGCAATCTGATCGGTTTTACACCTTATTTCATCTCTAAATCACGACGTTCTAAGAAGGCGCAATTGAGATATTGTAGTCATTGTGTGCTGATGCAGCCCCTATAAGTTCTCTATTTCGCAAATTTATAGTGGTAAGGTTTCTTCCAGTCTAGTAAGCTTTACCCGGCGGGAAACTCTGTTTGATTAATTCGGGTAAACGTTTTTAGTGTATATTGTCTTTGGTTACAACCTTTCTCAGGGAAACCATTTTACCGTAATGATTCGATTTAGCATCCGGAGCGCTTATTTATTTATTTATTTATTTATTTATTTATTTATTTATTTATTTCGCTTTATGGTACCTCTAGGGAAGGTGCTTATTTGAAACAGAGGCACTTATTAGGGACAGGGCGCTTATTTCTTTTTTTGAGAAACAGCAGGATGTTAATGTCCGAAACAAAGCTTTGATGTTTATCTAAAAAGGATAAATGATAGAAACTCTAAAGGTAAAAATGATACAGAGAATGTTCGCATAATAAAAGTAGGGAATGTACTCAACCAGTCCTATCACATAAACAGAATTGGAGCACTTATTGAATTAAGGTCGTTTATGCAAATTCGAGGGGGGCTCTAACGAGAGAGGGAGCACTTATTTGAACGAGGGCGCTAAATCGAATTACTACGGTAAATGCTGATCTAAGAGGAGTTACAGTTTTCCTAACTGGTGGCTTCAGGGCGTGAATTAGATATTGGGTAGCTCTGGCAGCCTTATTACTCAGACCGCCTTGTATGTACCCTTTAACTTATATTAATTTTAAGTTCTTTCTTATATGCCTCTTGATTTTTATTCTCTTAAACCTCTCCTCGATTTGAGTCTAATGTGTCACTACATGAGCAGAGATGTAGCAGAAACAGAGCGGTATCTGGTTTTTTAGTGGGTACCATTATGACATGAAAACTTAACAGATTATCTTTATCTAACATTGATTTTTTTAGCCATGGAGAGTGGAGACACAGTCTCGGTTTATGCCGATCTGGAAGGGAAATGCCGTAAAGGTCTTACCAAACAATACCATGGTAACAAGGTGTTTGTAGGAAACGGAACTGCCGTTCTTGCCAGAAAAGATATTTTCTGCTCCCAAGAAAATGTGAGGTAATCTTTTTTTTAGCTGCAAGTAGAGATCTATTATTCTTATTGTGGTAAACCTGACTTTGTGAATTCGTTGAGGGATAACAAGTAGAGGGAGAACAAATTGGCTTGAACGAAAACTCAAAAGCCAAGATAAAACAACGAACTCCATTGAAACAAGCAACAAAAGATATGCTAGAAAAATGTCCACGTCAATTTTCGTTGTCAAGGTTAAAAATCTTTGACGCAATTGGCTAATTTGATCGGCTAATTTGTAAAAATACAAAAAGAATACAAAGGGAAGAGAGTAGGAGGAAAATTGTAATTTAGAATTAAAAAACGAAAGAGATTTTCTACAACAATGTACCTTGTATCTGCTTGAATTTCTTTCTTAGGGTTTGCAAAGGAAGAGGTAATTGAGGCACATATACTACGTGCAACTTATTTGGGGAGGGGTTAAGGCAGTAATAGCTTATAACTGTTGGAGTTAAGGCATAAAGGCCTGTCAGCCTTGGAGGTGGTTGATGTGCTTGTTTGTTTTCTTTCTAGTGGTGTGGCGGTTCATATGACATCTCCTTTGTTCAGATGTCCATCACTGGGTGGAGTTCTTCCTCAGCTGCTGTTCCTTCAAAACTTACCATCTGTAGTGGTTGGTCACGTGTTGGATCCTCAACCTGGTGATGTCATTTTAGACATGTGTGCTGCCCCAGGTAAACAGATAATCCTCTGCCTCCTTGTAGTTTGGAAATGGGTTAAGTTTTAACTTAAAAGTCGTGAGATCTTACACGCTTGGTGGCCAGTCATTACCAGGGCTAATCCTGGTGTCTTAAGTTTGAGGGTAATATGATTTTTGCTACCCTCCCCCCGAAAGGAATACCGATCTAACATGCTTAACCCTTCTACCTCCCTCTTGATATTTTTTTGATAAGTTTCCTAGAAAGTTACCATGAATACCTGTTAGTGAAGAGAGGCATTGGGAGGTTAAAGTGTCTCGCTGGAGACTATTTAAACAATAGAGTGTTTCTGTCGAGGAACTATCGGCTGATAGTTGCCCCGCGGAAATTTGATGTTCTTAAAACAAATATTTGCCCGAGAAGCGAAGATTCGAGGGAAAATATGCTAGTTTTAAGAACATCAAATTTCCAAGGGTCAACTATCAGACCGATAGTTCCGAGACATAAACACTCTATTGTTTTTATTGTTTACCACTAAATTTTCCTCAGCGCATGTCAATAATTCGCAACCGTACATTGGCTAAATAATACGTTATACCTGTCAGAATTGAAAAGTCACTGTTTTTCCGATCTGCCTAACTTCGCGGCCGTCAAACTATTCAAAACTTTTCACGGATGAGTACTATCAATCCAGGTATTTTCCGCGGACGGGCACTATCCATCCGGGTATTTTCCGCGGGCGGGCACAATGGGCTGATAGTGTCTCTCCACGGATGAACACTATCGCGTCACGTGATCGATTTAAACCAGTAAGAATCGGAGAAAATTTAGTGGTGAACTATAAAGAACAGTATTCCTGCTCGGGTTGAACCCTGAACTATTGGTCCCGAGAAAAGTGTGCTTTCTGCACCTCTTAGATATGTGTTTACATACAAGAATCATAACCAACAACTGGGAGTATGCTACCAACTCACTCCTCTGTTGACATTTAGTTCATTGTATACAATTACAGAAAATTTTATTGTAAAAACAGAGACAAAGATGTCATTTGAAGGGAAAATAATTCAATTTGTTTTAGAATATATGAAGTGTTTTCACAATACACTACATCTGTCATCATCATCATCTTTACTTGGCTTATTTTAACAATCAAAAGTAGTTAATTACAGCGATAACAGTTAGAAGGCGAGGAGACCCAAGAAGCCACTAGGCTTATGGGAGAGCCACCTCACCCACAATAATAAATTAAGTAAAGAAAAAGTGCTGCGAATGTGCGGCTTGGCCAATTCAGTGATTATTTAAGTGAAAACTCTTGCAATTTCGTTTTAAAGCTGAGAAAGTTTGACGAACGAGTGACTGAAATAGGAAGAGAGTTCCAAATTTTAGGACCGACCTTGGTAGAGAATTGTAAACTGCTTGGCATTTGTACGGCACAAATGCGTTCGATAATTACTGGCTGTTCTGGTACCATAGTTGTGAATTTGGCTATTCCTTACAAAAAGATCGAGAAGCAATGGGGCCAATAAGTTATTTTTGAAATAAAACATAAATCTGTTTTTTTTTTTTAGGTGGAAAAACCACTCATTTGGCCTCTCTCATGAGAGACGAGGTGTGTTTCTTAAGAGGAATGTTCTAGTCATTAAGTGTAGCGTCAGTTTTTCCTCTCTTCTACGTTTATAGGATTTGTTAAAATAAAAGATAGATAAGTCAGTGATAAACAGTAAAAGAAAAAAACCTCTAAGACATGCGTCTGGTTGAATATTCCTCAATCTAAATGCATTGCCTCCTACTTCAATTCTTTATCCCTCTAAGTTAGACATATTTGAGAGCATCGTATGTTTCTGAATTGAAACCTGGGATCATAGGTATTTAACTATCAATACTTTTTCTTCTTTTACCCCTTTTCTGAATTGTCTAAAGATCTATTTTAAAGAACTTCATGTCGTAATTCTGTTTTTCTCAGGGCGTAGTAATTGCTTTTGACAAGAGCGAACCAAAAGTGGCCAAACTGAGAGCAAACTGTGAAAAGCTCTGTATTCAATGTGTAAAGAGTTTTGTATTTGATGGCGTCAAGTCTCTCGACTCTGAGAAACACTGTAATAGGGAAAACAGTAAGTATATTTTGCTTTCTAAAAAAGTGTCAGTTACGGACAATTGGTTGTAATTTTGGAAATGGAACGAAGTGCTCAATATTGTATTAACATTAATCTGAGATGTACTGTTTTCTTTGGTAACAAAGGAAAGTCTGGATAGAAATTTCCTCAAAAAGTAATCTGACAAACCCAATCAACGACTGATCACAGGAATTTAGGAGAAGAATGAGAAATATAGTTTATCAATGAGATTTCAAAGTAGAAGACTGATTGGTAGGGAGGGTGGCTCGAGTTTATTTAACCAATCACAGAGCGCACTAAAAAAAGAAAAATCAAGAACAACTAAGGTGTACTTCACCATTACCCTCCACGTGAATGAGTATCGCCTTTAAATTAATAATTCTCTTCGCTTCCTCTTAAGCTTTACTATCGGCGTCTCCACCCTACCCGTGTGGTACATTCGACCGTATCCTTCTCGATGCGCCTTGCAGTGCCTTAGGTCAGCGTCCTCAGTTTTTTGTCCGAATGACTTTGAAAGAGTTACAGTCCTATCCGAGGCTACAAAGAAAACTCTTTACTACTGTAAGTTGAAAAAAAGATGATTACACCTAACTGTTGTGTTGATGAGAGTATTTTGCATTATTTTCGTTGAGACGAAGGATGCTTTTGCAAACTTACCAGTGCAGGTGATTTCAGGAGATCATTTTGGATAAGAGCAAGGAAACCTTTTATGACTTAACGCCCATTTAAAAGTCGTGCCGAGCGAATAAAAGATTTTATTTACTTTGTTCCCTGTGCTCACCCCAGTTTTTTGCTTTCTTGTAGGCTGTGGGGTTATTAAAGGAGGAAGGAATTCTTGTTTACTCCACTTGTACCATAACTCCACAAGAAAATGAGGAACAAGTTGCTTGGGCTCTGAAGTCGTTTCCTTGCCTGAAACTAGATAAACAGGTTAGGTACCATTCTTCAGTTGAAAACAGTTATTCAATCAGGGATTGCACCTCTGATGCACTATTTAGCCCCGGTTTATGTAACAGAAACTCATTTTAGTCTTGGTAAATTGTGGGTCACGAATTGAAAATAAAAAACTTGAGTTACCTCCTTTCGTTGAAGTCCGTCGCACGAGTCCAAGAAGAATCAGCAAGAAAAAAAAAAGATAGAAGCAAGTTTTGATTCGCGCGCCTTACCGAACTCTGGGAGTGAAGCATCCTAAAAGTGCGTTGTGAGCACAACGCAGGAGTCAAACTCTCTCTCACTTAACAAAATTTTTATTTTTTCACTTTTTTTTTTGGACCCGCGCGACGGACTTTGCTGAGAAAGAAGGACTGCTCGTAATCTTTTTCGTAGTTGATTTTTTGTATCTTTTTCCCACAGACACCTCATCTAGGAGGACCAGGTCTTCCTAACTGGGGTCTCTCAGATGATGAATGTCAATTGGTACAGCGGTTTGATCCGACTAAAGTTAATGCTATGGACACAGAACGATCTCAGTCTAATGAAGATACTATTGGTTTCTTTATTGCTAAGTTTATTAAAAAGAAAAGTTCATAAAATCAATAAAAATTCTGGAAAATCAGTTTTTTGCCTGCATAAATTTTTTGTGTTCAGTAACGGACCAGTCTACCTAGGCGGGTCGTGAAGGCGGAAGAAATAAATTTAAGACGTTTTACAGCAATGGCTAAATGCAAAAACAGGGTTTGATTTTGCTCCCTTTTCCTTTAATTCTTAAACCAGTTGAAATTCAAATGTTATCACTTGTGTGCGAACGGCTGAAAGAATACGTTAAGAAGTTCAATTTTTCCCGATTTCCGTTTGTAACAAAGTCGTCATCAACCTCTCTGGTATATGAAACGTTCAAGATGTAGAACCATGACTGACGCACCCACATCCCAACTCACTTTTCTTGCAGTAACGTCGGAGTTGGGGACTGTTGTTATCTTCCCCTCCCATCCCCTCCCATTCCGCCCAATGAGGATTCCTTAGGGAAAATGTGCCAGGCAACCTAAGGGGCTCCTTTATCCGGAGTCTGCTTTTCAGTTCCTTCCTCCCCGTTATCCCCATCGCTTGCAGTATGTTCCTGTTAATCATCATCTGTAAAAAAAAATCTTAACACCTATCTGATCCTAGCAATAAGCTCCATTCTTTCTTTAATATTCCATTGGCCTTATTGGCCTTATTGGCCTTATTGGCCTTATTGGTCTTATTCCCTAATCAGCATTTGAGCCCACAGACATATATACGGAGGTTTGTAAGGAGGTTGCTCAGCAACCTTATAAGCTTTTTGCACCTCGAAACAATATGGCGGTCGGAGTAGAGTTGACTTTTACGACTTGAAAGGAGATTGTCCTTAAGCTTGTCGGCTGCGAAATAAATGAATACCATCAATCCTTTGGCAAACCCAAAGGGTGTCAAACTGTTATGTGAGTTGTGTCAGAAGCCAGCATTTGTTCAATGTATGGACTGCCGAGTAACTTATTATTGGTAAGTTCAAATCGTTCAGGTAGTGCTGCTCTAAAATGTTTACTATGTTTGAAATGAAAGGTTCTGCCCTGGAAATTAGACTCTCTTGATTGTTAAGTGAAACATAATTTTATAGATAGTAGCTAGGTGTCTCGTCAAAGCCTGAAGTTTTCTAAGCTTCTTTTCTGCAGTTACCTTAATTGCAGCTTACCTGGAAAAATCGTATCGCGAATCGTCCTTTGCCGGGTCATCATATCGTTTCTTTAATTTCATTATTGAAAGAGGGTTTAACTCAGGAACTAAACAGGTGTTAATTTTTGAAAATCGTAGTGAGAACATTGATACCGCAGTAATTGTGAAAAAAATCAAAATTCTTTGAAGGCAAAATTGAATTTTTTTTGGGTTATTTGCATCATATATCACGGGAAAATATGATGAAGATTTAAATAATTTTAGGTCAAAACGATTGTAAGCTACTTTGATGTACTTGGTTTGACCTGTAATCCATTTTAAGCCACAGCATTAATTTTACGTCTTATTTTGTTCACAAGATTCTTACAGCTATTCACATGAACTATTCCTGAGGAGTTCCTGTTAACTCAACCTGTATGAATAAGTCTTTTCTTTCTACATAAGTAAGTTAACATTATATGTAGAAATTTGAATAAAATAGCAGTTTTGTATACCTCATACTTTTTCAGTGGTCCCGAGCATCAGAAAACTGATTGGCTGGGAATTCATGAGAAGATATGTCAATTACTAATTCCATTACGAACACCCATTCCATTTCTTGGGTCAGAAGAAGAAAGGCAGCACAGAAAACAGCAGCAAATAGTCAGACAGGTATTTATTCCTTTTTAAAATTTGTTTGTAATAATAAAGGGGCAAAAAATGAAAATTAAAAAAAAAATTGGCCAAAATTTATTTTATATTTATGAGGTAATTGGTAAATAAACGTACCCCCTTCAGGCATCTGGTATGTTGGCTGAGAATGTCAGCGGAGAGAGAGAAATTACCATTTGGTGGAGAAGCTAAGCATTAAGGGCAAATGTTGTGAAAAGGTGAGGACATACCCTCAACCTAGGATATTATCAGCCAACATAGCAGCAGGCCAGAAGGGCCCCTTGGTTTTCATTTTGCCCATTTACAGCAAATTGTGTTGACTCTTTTTGTACTTTTCATTGCAACATTTAAAGCCAGCTTATTAATATCTTTATCACTGGACTCTACAAAACAGGTTCATTTTTATTCCATGCAAATTTATTAAGATGAAAAAGTGAAATTTTTGAGCAAACTTTTTTCCACTTGCGTTGTTTCTTGGTGATGGAAATAACTGGAGGAGAAATATCAAAGCAAATGGCAATCATTAGTACATGATAACTATTCATTGATTTTGTACCACATGACATGAGGTATCCAATATAAGTAGTTGCATGAAAATTAATGAGTGGGTTATAACATAATGTATAGCTATGTTATGTGTATTTGTTCAAAGTGGTTGGTTGCTTTTCTAACAGAAACAAATGATTGAATTATGCCGCACAGAGGGACAGAAGTTGCTCTTTGAAGGTAGATATGACAGAGTAGTTCCTGCAGCAATGGAATCCTTAAAGTTCTCTATTGAAGTCTATGGTCTGAGTAGCATTGAGCTTGTCCCTTCTTACCTTATACTTGGAGAGGCAAGTATAGGTAAGTTCCTTAATTGGTAAATAATAATTCCTTATGACAGGACGGACAATGCATGCAGTGTGAGTACCTTCCATTGTCCCATACAAAGCCTTAGAAAACTGTTCTAAAGCTTTGTATGGGACAACGGGAGGTACTTACAGTGTACGCATTGTCCGTCCTGTCATAATTGTTAATTAATTGTTAATTAATTGGTAGATGGTAGATTAAAAATAGTCCTGAAAAAGGACTATTGTTTGTGATAGATGATAACAAGTATTTATACAGGATAGTGATAGCCCTCCAGTACAAAAGTAATGTTATTAAAGCTATCCTGTTTAATGAATCAGAACTAATCTACTCCTCAAACATTTGTTAAAATTTGAAGTTTGAGATCATGATCATAAAGCAATCCCTCTAAGTATCATAGTATTAAAGGGTACAATAATATTGTGCTTGTTTGCAAAGAACAGTGTGAGTAAATAATATAGGAAGAATCGATGGTAAAGTATTGTTGGTGAAAATAAAGCAAGGTGTTACTCATTTTGAGTAACACCTTGTTAGCTTTGAATAAAGCCTGATCTTGTTAGCTTTGAATAAAGCGAAATCTGAGTACCTCATTAGGAATCAAATCTGAGACCTTTGGATTTGCTTGAAATGCTCAGACACTGAGTTACAGAGGACTTACATGGTGAAACATTCCTTAGTTTGTAACTTTACAATGTAGTTGCAGTTTTAGCAAGTCAATATTCTACATGATAATATTCTACATGTGTTTTAATCTCTTTGTAGGTCTTAGTCGATTATCTCAAGCAGAGGAGTATTTAGCTCAGGCCCAGTGGACAGTGCTTAAGACTCCTGAGTGTCCAGACAACATCAAATCAAAGCTTTTCAGAAACTTGGGATTGCTGTATGCTGCACAGGGAAACTACCCTGGTGCTCTCTCTCAACTAGCTGATGATGTAAGTGTATCTAACAGAGAGGAGCTCACTCAATTCATAACCGCAGTCAATTCTTTTCACCCGGCTCTGAAATATACTTGGGAAATTTCTGACAATTCTTTATCCTTTTTAGACATCAAAGTTTCAATTGAAGGTAACGGTTTATGCACTAGTGTGTATTACAAACCTACAGACTCGCATAATTACTTGTTATAGTCATCTTCGTATCCATCTCACGTTAAGAATTCCATTCCTTTTTCTTAGTTTCTAAGACTTCGTCGTTTATGTAGTGATGACTCTGATTTCCACCACAAATCAGAGTCAATATGCCAGTTCTTCGATAAACGTGGTTACCCTGTTTCCGTCATTCAAGCGGGTTACCACTGCGCTCAACTTATTGATCGACATTCAGCACTACAAACGTCGCATAAGGAAGATTCCGACCGCATTCCATTCACTCTCACGTTTCACCCTCACAACCACTCAGTTAAATCCATCATTCTTAAAAACTTTAAATTACTTCAAAACAATCCAGAGACAAGCACTATCTTTTCGCAGCCTCCGCTCATTTCATTCAAACGCGACAAAAACATAGGCAATTTTTTGGTCAGAAGTTCTTTTCAGACTAATGACCAACCAGGCACTTTTAAATGCGCCCGTGCACGATGCAAAACGTGTCCTTTCATTCACAACACTGAGAAAATATCGGGACCTAAACGATCCATTAAGATCACCGATCACTTCACATGCACCTCCGCCAATGTAATCTATTGCATAACTTGCACTTATTGCAAAAAAATATACATCGGCAAAACAGGCAGAAGACTAGGTGACCGATTCCGAGACCAGCTTCGAGACGTGGAAAGGAATGACAAGGACACATCAAAACCAGTCGCTAGACATTTTAATTTACCTAATCATTCTAAGCAACATATGGCAATCTGCGGTCTTTCCCTGCACTTAGGTAGCACGGAAAGCAGTAAAAATCTTGAAAAAAAGCTCATCTTTCAAACCGGCCGTCTAAATCCCACAGGGATGAACGAACGCTTTTCATTCCCCTAATTTATTCATGTTTTTCTCGTTGCCATGTTCCCATCAATAACGTATCTCCATTTTCTGCCTTTAAAAGCGCACACAACCCACAATTCCTCTATTCGCTCTGACGAAGGGCTAACGCTCGAAACGTCAGCTTTTGTAATCGTTACGGTGGCCAATTTACCATTTCAACTTTGTTGATATATCCAAATATATCTAACAGACAAGTTACCTGATAATTATTCTGTTTTCACTCTTAACACCTCTAACATCTGTATGCATATTTTCCATTTCCCTTGGTACTAAATGAGAGATTTTTTTTAACAATCAAGACCTTTTTGAGTAAGTTATTGTTGCTTATATTCTCATGACCTTCCTATTTGATTCAGGGCCGGGTGATCTTGTAGATGTCAGTCAGTCGTAGGAATTAAAGGGTTAACCTACTTCTTTATGGACTCAACCTGTAAATTTGCATATTATATTTGAACATGGAAGTCAACCACAAAAATAACATTTTTAACATGAAAATGTTTTATGTCATTTTGACTCACACAGGAAGTGTGACCTGAAGGCCATTCTTTGACTAAACCTCCAATATTTTCATCAATTCTATGATTTGTAGATCTATCACTCATCTAGAGTGCATGGAACAGATGACATAAGGACCTCTGGTGGATATTTTCACATGGCCAATGTGTTCTATAGGCAGAACAAGTTGGATGTAGCATTCTCTCTGTACAATCAGGTAAACAATGGCATCATGTGTGTTTAGTATAGTTAAATGGTCCAGGATTGTGACACCGGTATTATGTACCACGACATTTACCAAATGTTTTGCAAGTTAGGGAAGTACTTTATAAAATTCCTCATTTTTCTAGGAAAAAAAAAAATTTTGATCTAACTGCCTGCTGATGTAAGCATAGGAGTTCAACAGAAGGGAAGGAAACTATCATATGGACTGTTCCAAACAGTTCAATGTAAAGGCATGGTTTATAAGGAAAAGGAATCTCCCAGGCTGTTTGTGGCACTTATTCAGGGGTGTTGTATATCAATGTTTTTGCTCTTACATGCAGCACTTATCTTGGGATGGGGTACCAGAATTGAGTAAATGCAGTAGAAGGCTTGAGAAAAACAGAATATTGGTGCTAGCTGTTGTAGTCTATATGTTTTGTGTTCTTTTGTACTTACAACTTACAGAATGACAATTCTCAGCCTGGAATTGTTTGTTAGTAGCCAGAGTAGCTTGTGAGCAGGCTATCATTACACGGCTGCAGAACGCATGTTTCTCTTTGGGGAGAATTAAGATTTGTGACAAGTTGGGGAAAGGTTTGCTGGGGGTCTGGCACTAATAATAACTGTTACCAGACCCCTGCAGACCTCCCGTCAGGTCGCATTGCTCAAGGCCTCTTACTTAAGAACAAGTGAAAAACTGCCTGTGACAATTCCAGGGACTATGCAAAGGGAGGGGTTGGGGGCTACAGTCAGAGGGATTGTGGTCATTGGAATTAGCTACAGTGCTTTGGTCTGTCACTTGTATTGTGTGCCAGACATAAATGAATACATATTCACCCTTCTAATAGCATGAACACATTTTTATTTCCAGGTGACAGACATCTGGTTTGAACACCTTGGTAAACTGGTGGGTCAGAGGACCAAAACTCCTGCAGAGCCTTCTGGGATAGGACCAGCTTTCATCTCTGGTGTACCAACGGATTTTGATATTTTAGGTACTGAAATGTAGAGTGTATGTTAAAATACAAGATCTAGTTTAATTGTATTTTATTCATCGAGCAATTTCAATATCTTGTAAGTCAGTGGCACAGCATCCAAGGTGATAATAATTTTGATGATATACATTAGTGAGGGTCTCCCTGGAAGTATTTCCTTCGCTCAAATACTTGTGTCTCTGGCTGAGAAAATTTTGCCTGTCTTACCGGCTTCTTTGATGTTAGATAGAAATGAAGGAAACAAACTTCTTAACAATTCTCTTATGGCTTGGCTTCCCATTTCGTAGGTCTTCCACTCCGAACACCAACAAAATAACCACCTACGTCTTTTGTTGCAATTGTTTTTATTCAATAAAGCCTGGTTGGTGGTGTCATTTAACCCTTTTTGGTGTCAATAAAGTTTGAAAAGTTCACAATATTAACTACAGCCTGATTTCAAACAACTAAAAGGTTGCTCAACGAGCAGGCCATCAGTGGGAGTGGCTGAAGGAGTGTGCTCAACATGGATCTAGTGTTCTGGCTACTTTAAATACATTTCGATAATCTGCACCCCCTTAACGTCCTTATTGAACATATCACAAGCTAGAAAACTCCGTTCAAATCTAAGCAAGTTAGTGATATTTTTACAAGTGATTTACTGTAATTGTTGCCATATCGAGGGGAATATGATTCTGAAAAAAACGTCGCCCTGGATGAAACGCTCACTGTCCTTGTCGAATCGGGAACACTTGAATCAAGAAACAATGTGATAAACTCCTTGGTGGACAATGTTTTGAAAGGTAATCTTCAAGTTTTTCTTTCTCAGATGAGGCCCAAGAAGCAGAGGCTATCCAGGTGGTAAATGCCATGTTAGATCTGCGAGAGCAACAGACAGTGCAAACTCCCGCAGTGATGTGCAAAATATATTTCACCACGGCCATGTTACAGTTTATCTTGGGAGATATGCTAAAAGTAAGTTCGTACAACTTCAGTCTTGCTACTTGCTTTTCTCAGTGAATTGAGTAGTTGTATATGACCCTTGAGAACGTGTACTTTAGTTTAGTACAGTATGTATGCACAAACTTGATTTGTGCATGAAGTCTGAAAGATAGTCTCCCGGAAGGCTGTGCGCTGCGGCTCGAGCGGCGACACTGAGAGAAACGAGTGGGTGTCGTCGGCTAGTTCCAAACGCAGCATCAGTGATAGGCTACTCGCAGGCTACTTGAAAGCAGGAGATGAGTCTCCAGGGAAACGAGAACCTTCTCGAAAGAGACAAGTCACTAAAAAAGCGAGCCTCGAAGAAATTGAGTGGTAGGCTCTAGAGAGAAACGAGGCGAGTCTCGAAGGAAGCGTGGCGAGTCCGAAGCGAAACAAGTTACCTCTAGAGAGTTGATCCTCGAAAGTAAAGACGCAAGTCTCGAGAGAAGAGAGATAATCTTTAGAGAAGATGCAATTTCTTGAGGAAAACGAGAAGAGTCAAAAAATATTCGAGGCTAGTCTCTTGGGACAAGAGACAGGTCTCAAGAAAAACGAGGTGACTCTCGAGGTAAACGAGACGAGACGAGACTCGAGAGAGTACGTGTCGAGAGACAGGGGGCGACTCTCAGGGGTAAACGAGACGAGTCTCGAGAAGCACGAGGGGAAACATGTTTTTTTCGAGGAAAAAGGACCAGGTGCAAAAGAAACTAGATTTAGTCTAGAGCAAGACGTGATGAGCCTGTTGATGTTAACGGGATACCAATCGTTTCTCGAAAGAAACTTGGCTGGTCCAAATAAGTGTTTCCAACAATGTCATTAAAAAATCTTGAGTCTTGCCTTTTATTTGAATTTTTTCCTCGTATTAAATTTGATACAACTCGTTATATTATTTAACAAAACGAATCACATACCCATACCTCCCCATATATATATTTACAATCCTTCTTTTAGTCTAAAAGAGTTAAAAATTTCTGACTGAATGTCATAGTTTCCACCTCTCGATATACTTTTCTTTTGCGCGTTGAAGAGATTTTTATTTTCGTTGCAGGCAAGGGATTTTGGGATCAAAGCTCGAACTGCCTGCGAGAATGCGGCTTCCTCTGACGAAGGAACCATGAGGAATCTCGTTGAATTTTTGAAAGCTGTTGAGAGATCTATGTAAGCTGTTCAGAGATTTACTGCAAGCGCTCTCAGCAAACGCTCTCAGCAAGCGCTCTTAGCAAACGCTCTTTGTTAATATCCTTGATCATACTTTGGAAGAGTGAGGTCTTTCTTAAGTTTTTGTTTTTCGAAGTATAAGAAGTGAGAAATTTTTGTCGCTTAGTTGGATTTTAGAGGAACTTTTACTTCAAAATGTTCCTAGAATGCGATCTTGTGAAAAAGGACCAACAGTGTACATAATTCTTTAACGTTTTTACAATTTTTTTCAATGAAGAACATCCACGAGCATATTTGTGGTCCTTTCTTCTCTTTGCATCAAGTCTACTTTTATAGCAGTACTGTTTTCTTAGCCCATGATCAAAATCTTTGCCGATCAGCCGCAGTGTTTTTGTATACAAACATGTACGGTTGTTTATACATAACGTGCGATGTAACCCACAGAGAAAGACTCGAGGCAAACATGATTTTTGAGAGTCTCCGTAAAGCCTTGCAGTCTTAACTACTCTAAGTTAATGTACATGCTGTATAATTTTACACAGTCGTCAAAAATTGTGATATTTTTCGGTTTGGTTTTACACTTAGTACCGTTGTTGAAGTGAGTTACTTTCGCGAAGATTTGCTCGCGCAGAATCCCTCTTTTGTGCTGGCTTTCATTTGGTAAATCGAATTTCCCTTTCTCGACATTAGTACCTTACAAGGAAACGATTATTAGGTGTAAAGTGATCGAAAGCTTTTTGGGTCAATCAGTGATTACCAAATGTTGTATCTTTTATGACATACGCGGTCTTTCTCTAACCCGTTCAGCCGGGTAACCTGTAATAAGCGGCACCGTATTTAGCTGTCACTCTGCATTAAGCGGTGAGTTGTCGAAACCCCTAATTTGTTTCCCCTTAATTACTGTAATTTTCACCTCTTATAAGCGGTTACCTGTATAAAGTGGTCGCGGCCCCCCTTAACAAGTCCCAACGCAGGGCCGTAGCTAGCATGAGGCAAGACGAGGCAATTGCCTCGTCTTAATTTTGGCCTTTTTTATTTTTTTTCTTAAAGATTGACTTTTCTGAAGAAAAATGCCACGGAAAATCCTTAAAAGAGTATTTCTAAACCTCTAGATTTCAAAGTTTTCTGGGGGGCATGCCCCCAGACCCCTCTAGCGGCTCGCGCCCTCGGCGCTCGAAACTTGTCTCGTCTTGTCCTGAAATCTGGCTAGAGCCCTGCAACGACCTGTTTTACTGTTCTACACCTATATTGAATGGTCACTGATAGCGGGACCATTCAAATAAATTCAAAACTAAGAATAATCTTTCGAGTAATTTTTAATCCAGGTTTCTCTCCCAAAATCCGGCAAAGTGCGAAGTATTTTCGAGTGAGATTCTGTACATTAAAGCGGTCAATTATGGCATAAAGTGGCGTCGTTTATCATATTTTATAATACCCCTAAATCTGTGGAACATGTACTTAGCGGTCAGCCTGTATTCCCCGTGGGTGACCGCTTCATACAGGTTCGACTATATTTGAGAATAAAAGAGCACAAAACGTATGTCTTTTGTTCCCTAAGGGGTATTCAAGCTAACAAATGGCTTGTGAAAACTTGACAAAACAGAAAGCAACTGTAAAAACATCCACCTGCGGTACTATATCTTGTTTGAACAGAGAGAAAAAGTTTTTCTTTTAAGCTTTGAATTGTATGAAAATGAAAATTGAGCGTTTGTTTCGCAAATGAGATTAGATCCATTGTTCAGCAATGTGATAGTTTTGACGATGAGATAGTTTTTTGGTTGAGTACTTTTTTTTTTCTATCCTTAGCCGCAAGGGCCATCTTGTTAGACCTACCAAGGAAGCTTTCTATTTTGTATACATAAGTAGATATATTTCAGTCAATTCTCGGGTAGGCGACTGAACTTGATGATTGTCGCTTTGAATTTGACAAAACAGGTCTGACTCAAACTGTCATTGTTTTTACAACTGTAACGATAAAACAAAAAACATAAAAAAAAAAAAGATAATTCACGCCGAAATTTGGTTTTCCAGCCGTCAACTTGCATGAGATCGAGGTTACCGCCTTGTCAATGGCTGACGGGTTTAAAACTTGGTGTTATTAAATGTCAAAATGCAATCATGTTTAAACGTTTACTTCGAATAATGCTATATTGAGCAAAGTCAAGAATTCATTGCGGCAACAAGTTTTTACGTTATTAAAGTGACTGGGAATTTTTGAATACTTGGAAATGGTAGTTTCGTTCCCCTCAGCTCCCACTTAACTACAAAATTTTTCCAGACTAAGGCACCGAATATTAAAGGCTGCCTTTTTATTTATGACACTGTTTGTATTCACTTTGAGTTGTGTTTTACTATCCTAACAAACTATTGGCTCCTCAGATGACAATCCTAATACAAGGCGCATTTACAAAATACCCACTCGAAGCTATTTTCATAAAAGCGTCATGACATAACATGACCGGTATTTGTTAAGATTTGGTGAAAGTTTTGCCTCAGCCAAGACACACGAAGCAATTATTTCGGAGCAAAACTAATCGGAGTCTTCTCTAAACTACGTGTTGGTAAGTTAAGGACTATTCAACAAAGCTAGATCTTTTACTCTTGGAAGTCTTGCAGGTGTACTTGAAGTTCTTAATTTAACCTTGGCGGTTTTGTATGTGTCTTAAGAAAGATAAAATTACAACATCGTTATATCATTAGTTAAATTCATGATGAGACGAGAAACGTTTATCTTTGCGTTAAGAAAAACTTCCCCATAAACCAGAATTTTTTTGTGGAAAACGTTTCGTGAGTATTATGGCCAAGTAATGAGAGCCGTTAAAAATTGATCTCCTGCAAGACCTTTCCTACATAATAGCTCAGTTTGGCAAGGAATTCACTGCTTTTAATTTTCCCAGCCTGGCTATGTCGCTACCCAACGAAACCTTCAACTACACCAACGACAACCAAAGCATCAAAAACGAGGGCTGCTTTGTGAATGACTCAACTGCTGTCAAAATGGCCAGAATCGTTCCTTATTGCATGCTACTCGTGGTATCTCTTCTTGGAAATACTGCGATCATTGCCGTGGTAGGGAAAGAACAGCGAATGAGGAAAACTGTTAACTTTTTCATCGTGAATATGTGTATTGCAGACCTTCTAATAACATTATACATGCCTCGTTCGATGTCTGTGTGGTATGATGGCTACAAATGGCAGTTTTACGGTACACTAGGACTTGTGGTTTGTAAGTTCGCTGTTTTTATGCATCAAACTGCCATTTGCGTCTCCATCTTCACTGTAGTAGCCATCAGCTTTGATCGATTTTTCGCTGTGATATTGCCGTTGAGGACCATCATTACGATAAAAATCAGTCGAATCATTATTGCAATGATATGGTTCTCTTCCGTTGTTATTCGCCTGCCGATGTTGTATGGTCTTAACCTTATTGACGCAAGTAACGGCGAAAAGAGTTGTTATCTGTCATTAGACGATGTGTTTTACCAAGGAGCTGAGAAGACTTATTACAATTCTACTCTCATTGGCCTGTTTGCTGTGCCTTTGGCAGTGATAGCTGTGCTGTATTCGGCCATTTTGATTTCCCTGAAACTACGAAAAGCGCCCGGAGAAGAAATCATGGGAAGAGAGCAAACAAGAGATTCTCGGATAAAAAAGAAAGTTCTTCGAATGGTGTTAATAGTAGTGGCTGCATTTGTGCTCTGCTGGCTGCTCTACTTTGTCCAGCTCATTTTATTTTCGTACAAAACCCAAGTGGGCTGCGAAGTTTTATTTATGAGATTGTTTTTGGCTGATCTGAACAGCGCAGTGAATCCATGTTTGTGCTTCGCTTTGAACGAGAACTTTCGTACAGGATTGAAACGCATTTTGATTCGCTACGCGCTTTGTAGTCGTATTCTCAGCGAGGAGAATTTCTCGCAAAAGGTGTCTCCCGCAAGTACAATGACTTTGTGGAATACTCAACATAATAATGATAAGCAGAGTTGAATATACGGACAAGAAAACAGCGTAAAAAAACTATTCGAAACGAAAGAAGTATTCGAATTACGTAACAACTGAGTAGCGTTCGATGTTTTGTACAAGGCGTAGAATTGAAGAAAAAGCACCCGAGTTTGACAAGATGTTGACAAGAAAGAATACGAGCCTCGATGGTAAAAGCAAGAGTTAGACAATTTTGACATCGTTCTTTCCCTCATCTCTTCTTTAATTTATGTTGAATGTAATCCAGGTGAGCAGACTGTCGAGTTATTTCTCCCGGAGAAACTGCCCGCTGAATTCACGACTGAAGGGGAAAGAAATCTATTCCGGCAAATGCTAACACATACCTGAATCTCATAAAGATATCTAGAACGTAACAGACACATCCAAACACCGAGGAGTTCTGGGAGAATTCAAGTTCCGATATGTGTCTGCTTTAATTCACATTTGACTCTTAACACCCTAACATCAGTATGCATATTCTCCATACTGTTCACCATAGGTTTCCTAAGGTGCTGACAAAGAGAATTTGTCTAACAATCAAGAGATTCTTTGGCTGGTGATCATTTCCTTTATTCTCGTGACCTCAATGTAGAGTTCAATGATGATAATGTAAGGAGAAATTAGATGTTAGTCACTCTTGGGGGTCAAATCGTTAGTTCATTTATACAAGTCGTATAGCAGCTGGAATCATCTTTGAGTGACAAAGGCTCACATTAAGTAAATATCGGCTCTCGCCAACCTTGGCATTAATCTTTATATATTTGTTCTATTGGCAGGCTTATGGTGAATGGTTAAAGCTAGCAATAATAATGATCACATTAAACCGTCGAAATAAAACGTGTCAAGCTGGTAAAACAATTTTTGTTACGTTGAAGCTTGAAAAAACTTTCAGTGTGTCTGCCCAAATGTAAATTAAATCCTTTGGGAGGCTAACGATATTCATTCAATGAAAGGATAGACTTTTATTTTCAAGCTCGAGAATGAACTGAATTTTTACTCATAAAAAAAAAAAACTCGAACTATGACCAAATGTATTTTGTCAGTAATTCAATTTGGTAAAGAATCATCATCACAGTTCATTTTATGAATGCGTTCGTCTTTTTTGTGCATATTTCTTATTGAACTGACCAAAGAAAGCTTTCCCGTTCTTAAGTTTAGTTTACTAGGTAACGAGTTTTATTGAACACCAGATTCCCGTGGTTACCATCTTGATTTTTGTACTGCACATTGTAATCAAGCAGTTGTGAATTGAGGATCGTAAAATCGAATGCGGATAGTAACCATTCGTGCAGACAACAGAGTGATGAATAGAAATCTTGATTTCTGTAAGCTTAGCGTCTGATTGGTTGTCAGCAGCGTGGGTTTCCTTTTTAAGTCAAACACAGCGTACACTCGGATTAGAGTCGGCACTCTTGAGCAAGTCATTTCATTCTAACAGTTCCTCTCTCCATCGAGGGGTATGAACAGGTAACAGCCCAATGAAATACCGAGGGATAAGCCGTAATAAGCTAACTTCCGTTCTTGGCTGAGCTCTTCCCAGTTTTCATGGTCAGCCAAAGTTCTGTTATAAAATCAAAACTGGTCATGACTCGGTAACTCGCGTTTTCCCACAATTGGCGACGATGGCGTTTGTTTACACTGCGTCTTAGTCGCAAATGGTGGAATAGTCTATTGCTATTTCAGGGATCATTGCACTCTCTCCCTTACAATTTGGTTGATGGGGTAATTCTCCGTCGGTTGGTTCTTCATAAATAGCTTTAGAGTTTGCCACTGAGGTTGACGACGGTAAAACATAACTTTTTGTCCAGTAACATTGCGGAATAAACTGTGAGATGATGTTTTTGACACCGTGACGATAACTCTCGCTGAATACCACGTAAAGGCAAGGATTAATGGCGCTGTTAGAATGGGCGAGAAAAAGGTGCACAAATAAAACATTGCATGAAACATCGACGTTGTAGGAGTACAAAATAAGACGAATGAAGTACAAAAGCCAACAAAGTACGAATGCTATCACAACAGCTATTGCCAGCTGTAGGACCTTTTTTGTAGTTTCCTCTTTATGCTGCTGCCATGGGTTTATCCTCAGAGTGGTGTCAACTTGAGGTGGTTTTCGTTTCTTGAGAGTTATCAATATGGCTGTGTATAAAATTAAAATGAATAGGAATGGTATTAAAAAAAAGCTGAAAAGATTTAGGAAGTAGTAAATTTTTTTAGTTTCATCACCGAATGTCTCATGCAAGGCAATGTAACAATGTGGTTTTCCGTTCAAGCTGTTTAAGCTCGCTGAATATGCCATAGGGGCTCGAAACGCAATAGCCGAGAGCCATATGAAAAATATGATCCCCTTGGTTCTTGGAATTGTGAGAAGCGACGGTCGTAATGGGAATACAACAGCTAAAAAACGATCGAAACTGATCGCTACGACAGTGAGAATCGAGGCAGTCATCCAAGCGTAGTTTAGCAGGGTTGAAATTCTGCAGGTTATCTCCCCTAGTAGGTTGTCAACCTGCCATTCGTATCCCACGTAAGTAAGAGCTATCATACGAGGCATATACATTGTTAGAAATATATCTGCCAGGGCCATATTCACAACCAGATAATGAATTGATTTTCTACTGGCCAATTTTGTTTTCCTTGTCACCGCAATGATCAGCAGATTTCCAGTTAAAGAGACAAAGATCACAGTGCAATACGCACAGGTTCGGATGATTTTCAATGGCATGGAATCTTCAAAAAAGCACTCTTCTTCCGGAGGAGTTACTGGAAAAATCGTCGAATTTAAGTGATTTGAATCCCTCATCAGCTGTAAGGAATAATTTCTTGCAATAAGTGCTTACGAAAGAACTGAGAATTTTCCCACTTTGAACGAAGTAACTCTAAGAAATTCTCAGGATAACCTGCCGCCCTCTCTGCAAAATTAATTGACGTGTATTATCAATTGGTATTTAGTTACCACTCTGAAAAGTCGGATCTTTCAATGAAAACATCCAGCATCTACATATCTCAAATAGCTTGTCTATCATTTCTGACATTTCTGTCTTAAATTTAATATTGTTTTACCTCAATGCAACATCGAGGAGAAAAAAATTAAAAATTTCGATTTCGATAAGCGAGGTAAATCTTTTCAGCTTCAATTCTGATCACTTCAACGATCCAATGTTTTACAAATCGGCGACAGTGGAATTTTATTCAGAAATCGATTCTTAAGCTGGCATGTAGTAATAATACTTCTTTAGTGTTTGACATAACGTAAAAAGTTTGGGAAATGTAATATTTTGTCTAATTAGAGAGGAAATGAGTAAAGGTTGATTAGTCTTGTGTTTTACTGACGAATTTTACACAACAAGGCTGCTTGATTTGAGCCTTGAAATAAACCAGTGAGAGGTTCCTTTGATTTATAGACTTTGTAATAGTACTTGGCGAAAAGAAAAAGGAACGACTTCTCGATCTCTCAGAGGTCATTTTCAAGTTAATGATGGTCAAAAAAACCTGACGAGAATGTCACAAGTCTTGAATTCCCACGCCTTGAATTTAGTACATATATGTAAAAATTTTCCTTTTCATCAGCTTGAAAATGACCTCAGCGAGGTCGAAACGTCGTTCAAAATTATTATCACTAATTTTTATCTTGAAAATGTCACAAGGATTGCAGCAAATTTACACAATTACAAGAATTGAAATATTTGAGTTCAAAACAATTTTATGCTTTGATATTAGACTTATTCTGTATATTATTTTACTTTTATCTCTATGAGCTAATTTTTCAAAATTTTTAAGTTTAAAAATTTGAAAATGACTTTGGCGAGGCCCAAACGTCGTTCCTTGAAATATGTCTTTTTCTCCAAAAATTCGCATAATGTAGTATTATATATTAATCGTTCTTCCCCGAGTGATTATCTATATTATCATATATTATGTTATTGAAAAACATAAAAAATTGCCCATAGGAAGGGACGTACGAAATGGTGCGAACAGGGCGTAACGGGAAAATATTTCCGCGACTATTATTATATGACCCGTATGGCTCCGCCAATGAAATCTTATAGAAAACCACAACGAAAGCTGACATATGTAGGGCTGTAGGAGTTGACAGAGAGGTTGGTCATTTCGCACGGACCTCACGCCTGGTTCGAGCGTCATGACCTAGCTCGAGCTGAATAATTTACCCTTCGGCCCTTTCACTCAGTCAGTAATAAGTACATGGTAAGGCCCTTCGTAAGACCCTGCGCGACGTAAAATGCAAGAAGAAAGGAAGAAGGTGAAGGAGCTTAAGAAAAGGTAAACAGACTTTTCCCCAAAACTACTTGCTAAGAATCAGGAGTCCTCATCTTCGTTATTCAATGAAAGTGGCGCAAAATAGTTCGAAGTAAACCGATTCGTTACCAGAGTCCCAGGCTTTGGAGTTTTCGCTTGTGTAAATAGCAAAATATCAAGAGAACAAAACCTTTAAATTCATTTTCAATCTTGGAATGATGTAGAATGTGTTTCAGCACTTGCTCTGACCATCTGTTTCCAAGATCACCCTCAACGCCGTCGATTCGAAATTTTCAGCCGTTCCACTAAAGTATAAAAATGTACAGACCCCAAAGCTTCCAATTCATTGTATTCTTCGTCAGTAAAAGGTAACTGGCAACGAACGAGTGAATCAAAAAAATGGCAGCACCCTTAGAATGAGGAGAAATTCTTGAGGGCATCATGATTTTAATTTCAGTGAGCTCAAAAAATAAGAACCATCATGACTACTTAAAACGGTGTCGACTTGTAACTCTTGACTTAAAAAGGATAACGATCCAGAGACAAGCACTATCTTTTCGCAGCCTCTGCTCATTTCATTCAAACGCGACAAAAACATAGGCAATTTTTTGGTCAGAAGTTCTTTTCAGACTGATGACCAACCAGGCACTTTTGAATGCACACGTGCACGATGCAAAACGCGTCCTTTCATTCACAACACTGATAAAATATCGGGACCCAAACGATCCATTAAGATCACCGATCACTTCACGTGCACCTCCGCCAATGTAATCCATTGCATAACTTGCACTTATTGCAAAAAAATATACATCGGCGAAACAGGCAAAAGACTAGGTGACCGATTCCGAGAACACCTTCGCGACGTGGAAAAGAATGAGAAGGACACATCGAAACCAGTCGCTAGACACTTTAATTTACCTAATCAACATATGGCAATCTGCGGTCTTTCCTTACACTTAGGTAGCACGGAAAGCCGTAAAACTCTTGAACAAAAGCTCATCTTTCAAACCGGCAGTCTAAATCTCACAGGGATCAACGAACGCTTTTTATTCCCCTAATTTATTCGTGTTTTTCTCGTTGTCATGTTCCCACCAATAACGTAGCTCCATTTTCTGCCTTTAAAAGCACACACAACCCACAATTCCTTTATTCGCTCCGACGAAGGGCTAACGCTCGAAACGTCAGCTTTTGTAATCGTTACAGTGGCCAATTTACCATTTCAACTTTGTCATATATCCATATTAAAAAGGATGTGATTCCTTATTTTGGATATATTTGCACGGAAGGAGAACGGCTAGGGAGTGGTCACCAGCACATGACAAGTGGCTCATGCTCATGAGAACTCACATCTCATCGGGCACAGCTACATGTAAACATCCTTTAGAAGTTGAATCTCAAAGGTTTTGGTTATCTCATAGTTTATTGGCAAGGTTATGCATACAGTTTTTTGATAAAGAAAAAACAGCGAAAAAAATTGATATGCCCTTGGGATAACAGCTTTGTTTTATGAACAGTATGGGTTCTATGGAAATCTGTCCTTCAGCTGGCAAAGAATATGATCCGCACTGATTGTGTAAAGTACTTATTTTAGTACTGATTAAATGCGTGTTTTGTTTTTGTTTTGTTTGTTTTTTTTTACATTAAAATAGTCGTAATTCTGCGTGTACTGAGGACCTCTCTAAGGAGAGAAAACACATACTTAGTTTACTTAGTTATTTTTCGTATATGAGAACGATCCTTCGCAGTAAAGCACTATTTGAGCAATAGTGAAAATCAGACCTGAAAAAAATTTCAGGCCTGTACGGGATTCGAACCACTGACCTCTGCGATACTAGTGCAGCGCTCTACCAATTGAGCTAACAAGCCAACTGGGAGCAGGCCATCAAATTAATTCGATATAAACCCGTAGATGATAAATCAAACAACAACAAACATATGAAACATATGTGTGAACTGCGGTTATGAGACGTATATGAGAACGATCCTTCGCAGTAAAGCACTATTTGAGCAATAGTGAAAATCAGACCTGAAAAAAAATTTCAGGCCTGTACGGGATTCGAACCACTGACCTCTGCGATACTAGTTCACACATATGTTTCATATGTTTGTTGTTGTGTGATTTATCATCTACGGGTTTATATCGAATTAATTTGATGGCCTGCTCCCAGTTGGCTTGTTAGCTCAATTGGTAGATCGCTGCACTAGTATCGCAGAGGTCAGTGGTTCGAATCCCGTACAGGCCTGAAATTTTTTTCAGGTCTGATTTTCACTATTGCTCAAATAGTGCTTTACTGCGAAGGATCGTTCTCATATACGTCTCATAATCGCAGTTCACACATATGTTTCATATGTTTGTTGTTGTTTGATTTATCATCTACGGGTTTATATCGAATTAATTTGATGGCCTGCTCCCAGTTGGCTTGTTAGCTCAATTGGTAGAGCGCTGCACTAGTATCGCAGAGGTCAGTGGTTCGAATCCCGTACAGGCCTGAAATTTTTTTCAGGTCTGATTTTCACTATTGCTCAAATAGTGCTTTACTGCGAAGGATCGTTCTCATATACGTCTCATAACCGCAGTTCACACATATGTTTCATATGTTTGTTGTTGTTTGATTTATCATCTACGGGTTTATATCGAATTAATTTGATGGCTTGCTCCCAGTTGGCTTGTTAGCTCAATTGGTAGAGAGCTGCACTAGTATCGCAGAGGTCAGTGGTTCGAATCCCGTACAGGCCTGAAATTTTTTTCAGGTCTGATTTTTACTATTGCTCAAATAGTGCTTTACTGCGAAGGATCGTTCTCATATACGTCTCATAACCGCAGTTCACACATATGTTTCATATGTTTGTTGTTGTTAGTTATTTTTGTAGATTGGGGAAAAATTGGGTGCTTGAACATAGCTAGAGAGGAGGGGAAGGGAAGGGAATGACTACCGATCGTTGCATGACCTAGGAACACAGCCCTATCTCCCCAAATTAGCGACTTTGGTATAGATGTAGTGGCTATTTTTTCTTAATCTCCGAAATTATCACAGTTTGGAGCACTGGAAACTGAAAATAGAAGAAGTATTAAATTTTGCATACAAAAATGAGTACTAATCACAAATCTTAACCCTGACCTTACCACCCCTTCCCACCCCTCCCTCCCCCCTCCCTCCCCCTCCCTCCCCCCTCCCTCCGTCCCCCCTTCCTCCCTCCCCCTTCCCTCCCTCCCCCCTCCCTCAAGGGGAAGTCCGGTAAGTAACTACAAACGTTTTTCAAATGCTAATAAATAGATAAATATCTCTTTGAACAATTACCCCTCCTCCCATCACTCGTAAATGTAATCCTTCCCAAGAATCATTGGGGAAAATATGAAACCCTCGGAACTTGTTGTGATTATTTATGCTGGAGCAAAGGCGAGGTAAGAATTGTTTCAAACATTAATTATTCATTCATGTCTGTCTCACACCTTGGGTCAGTGTGACATGTGTTTCAAGGAGTTACATTGTTTTGCTTCTTCGAAAAGAAACTCGTCGAATTCTGCCGGTTTCTGCCCTCATAACTGTATCTAAAAGTATTTTTAAGACGACTGTTTCCTTATCACAGGTTCAGCAGCCCACTGAATTATGGAGATACTGCTGTGCTTTTGAAGAATACCAATAACTTTACATAAGGTGAGGGAGAAACTCGTTATGTAGTGTACTCTTCGCAGGTCTCGCCTAAACACGTCTCTCTAACGAATCATATGTAGAATTTTCATAGCTTATTTGCTTAAGCTGTTACGTATAATTCTCCTACTTCGACTTTTCTGATGACTTAGTCTCAACTGTTGTTTCTATCAAATCTTTTGAAAACATCTTTAAGATTTATTTCGTCTTAAAGTTGTGTTTGTCACAGTTAAGCAAAACCTTGCGCCTTTGTGCTCTGGGCTTATCGAGTTACCTTTCTGAATACAAGTAAGTATCTGGAGCACTTGAGGTTTTTTCACAGATTTATGGTACGAACGTCAGTGATCTTAGTTTCAATGTATAACACAGGTTAAAGCATATCTAACAACAAGTAACATGTAATGAATGTGGTATCTTATTCCCTATTCTAAATATTTTTTTTGGTTCGTGTCCTTTTTCTCTGGGACTTTGGTATATTGATGGTACAAGAAGCAGGAATCACGTGGACTGCAAACTTGTTGGCGAGGGTGAGTCAAACATGGATTTCAATATGCGCTCGATTGCAAAAACGTTGACCCTAAAAAGCGTAAGCAATGAATGATGAGACTAAACAGCCTAATGGGTACACATGTACTTGATAACTGGTAGAAGCCATCCACACTTTCCTGAAAGGAAAGAATTGTCGTAAAGAAATATCTTCATGCAAAATGAAAAAGTTAGGCACTGATTACGTAACTATGCGATTTCTCAGAAAGCCGTTGGGTCTCATTGTTCATGGATCATGCTTTGAAGGTGTCAAATTTTTTGCAATTGAAACGAGTGATAGACGAGAAGCGAGAAGCCACCCCTTGAACTAACCATGTAAACCGCTTTCCTTGCGCCAAAAATAAGAAAAACGGAAAACAAAGATGAAGATGGTAATAAAACTGACCGATGAATGCATAAAATTTACCGATTTACTGTGAGAGAGAATGTTAAAATTCTCCATCTTTTCTTATATTCCTTTCACTAGAGGCCGTTCTTAGCACGGGCTGGAATTTAATGGTGTGCGACATGTTACTTAATCAATGTACTCTTTGGATTTGCAGAGTGGTGAGAAGGAGATGAAAATTGACGTTGAAAGGAGGAATGAAAAACTGCAATGTGGAGTGCACGGAGGGATGTAGAAGAACGACGCTTAACGTAAGTTCTACATGAAATTGTTTTACTGTTCAAAGCAATTTATGACCATCAAGCATAGAAAGGGACGCCAAAATACTAGTTTAAGACTGCCGGTGTTTGAACTATTCCAAACTATTTCGTTGATATGGCATTGTCACAGACGTTTTATTTGCTTTCTTGCTCCTTGCTTTTTGTTGCATTAAAATTTTTGGACCCAATTGCTCTTAAATCTATTTTGCTAATATTAAGGGCTTAACAAGACCAGTGGCGCAAGTTTGCAAGACAGCTAATCTCGCGGAAAACATAATAGATAGACAAACAATTGGCGGTACTTTTTTCTTTGTTTCTTTTCTTAGTTGTTTGTTTGTTGGTTTATTTGGCTTTCAAGTCAATAATCAATGTATTTGTTGTATTCGCAGAACAGAGCGACGGAATTGAAAATTGTTACTGGGAAAGAGGAAAGCAAACTAGTACTAAGAAACGAACGAAGTGAAGTAAAGAACTCAGCTAAACGTGAGTTGTTCAATTTGTTGTTGCTGGCAAATAAAAGAATCCATTACAATTTAACTTGGAGAACGTGACCAAAATTTTCAGAGCGAGCCAAAAAGTAGGAGTACTGGTGCGTCTGCGTAATCTTATTCCAGGCATATTACCACATCTAACTTAATGTCACTTGGGCATTAAAATTTATTAAGCTGATGTAAAGACATTTTTAAAGATATAATAGGCCTTTTGCAGCTAGTAATCAACAGCTTCCCCGGAGTGTATCAGCAGAAAAATCACACCAAAATTCGTTTTTCGCTGATACACTCCAAGGAAGCTGTTGATTAACACTTGCAAGATTTCTCGAATTGGGATACCCTTTAAATTGTCATCCGCTGTATTCTTTGTTTGAATGCAGACCTCTGTGATCTCTATTTTGTCTGAGATCACTGGAGTGCTTGCTCTCCAGTATGGCGTTGCTATGCGGTATCTAAGCACGTGATCTCTAACTGCAAAAGGCCTATTGTGTCTGGTTTTTTGCCTCTTATTGTTAAGTTCCAGGGATATTCTAGATTGTTGCAAAAGTTTAAAGACTGAAAAATCAAAACTATTGTAACTAACAAATTTTCTTACGGAAAAAAAACTTTTCAAAGTACCAAGGAAGTAAAAACCATTTCGCAAAATGACAGAGGGGAATTTCGTAAAACTAGACTAACAGGAGATCATTTTACATTAAGAACGGAAAGATCAAGCCTAAAATTGTGCAGATGTAACTTAGATATGTGATAGAACGAGATGTAAACGTAATTTTTAAACTTTGAAAAGGATTTTTTGAGATCGTGCGATATGTGTGTTTGTGCAGGCGTCTGTGTCAAAATAATTACTTTATGTGGAAATGAAGACTATATTCATCATAACTTTCTAGGGGACATCGAATGTGTTCTAGAAAAAATAATTTAAGCCATAAATGGTTTTAGAAGATTAATTGAATTAATTGCAATTTCTTTAGATTTTCAGTTTTACCATGAGGCATCTAATTTTCTTAATAAAAGAAAACTATTGTAAATTACGATTTTATTATAATAGGAAACTTTTCAAACAAATAAACTGCTGTGTCGAAGGGATTAAAAAATACTTTGCAAAATCGCAGTGGATAATTTCTTAAAACTAGACTAACAGGTTTTGAGTTCAAAAGGAATGTCGTTGAAAAAAAGAATTTACCACTGAACCACAATTAGCTTTTGGAATTAATTAGATAAGTTGCAATTTCATTAAAATTTCAGTTTCACTATGAGGCATCTATTTTCAAGTACTTTTTCTTGAGAAAAATTTTTCACAAAAAAGTGTTTTTTTTAAAAGGACCTCGAAGATTAAGACTAAAATACATACATAAAATTAAAAGAAAAAATCAAATAACAAGTTACAAACATGTCACTTAAATTTATTGATACTGGTAGATTCTTTTATTACCTGGCTACGTGAATTAAAGTCATTTACAGCATGATAAGCAGTTCTTTGAGATGCAATGAATATATGAAGATCATATATTTTGAACTGCGGTATTAGATACGTATGATGCACGATCCTCGCAGTAGATAGCGCTATTTATGCAATTGCGAAAATCAGACCTGAAAAAAATCAGGCCTGTACGGGACTCGAACCACTGACCTCTGCGATACTAGTGCAGCGCTCTACCAATTGAGCTAACAAGCCAACTGGGAGCAGGCCGTTAAGTTGGTTCGTAATAAACCCGTGAAAGTGATAAATGAGATACATTGAATATATGAAGATCATATATTTTGAACTGCGGTATTAGATACGTATGATGCATGATCCTCGCAGTAGATAGCACTATTTAAGCAATAGCGAAAATCAGACCTGAAAAAAATCAGGTCTGTACGGGACTCGAACCACTGACCTCTGCGATACTAGTGCAGCGCTCTACCAATTGAGCTAAAAAGCCAACTGGGAGCAGGCCGTTAAGTTGATTCGTAATAAACCCGTGAAAGTGATAAATGAGATACAATGAATATATGAAGTTCATATATTTTGAACTGCGGTATTAGATACGTATGATGCACAATCCTCGCAGTAGATAGCGCTCTTTATGCAATAGCGAAAATCAGACCTGAAAAAATCAGGCCTGTACGGGACTCGAACCCCTGAGCGCTGCACTAGTATCGCAGAGGTCAGTGGTTCGAGTCCCGTACAGGCCTGATTTTTTCAGGTCTGATTTTCGCAATTGCATAAATAGCGCTATCTACTGCGAGGATCGTGCATCATACGTATCTAATACCGCAGTTCAAAATATATGAACTTCATATATTCATTGTATCTCATTTATCACTTTCACGGGTTTATTACGAACCAACTTAACGGCCTGCTCCCAGTTGGCTTGTTAGCTCAATTGGTAGAGCGCTGCACTAGTATCGCAGAGGTCAGTGGTTCGAGTCCCGTACAGGCCTGATTTTTTCAGGTCTGATTTTCGCAATTGCATAAATAGCGCTATCTACTGCGAGGATCATGCATCATACGTATCTAATACCGCAGTTCAAAATATATGAACTTCATATATTCATTGTATCTCATTTATCACTTTCACGGGTTTATTACGAATCAACTTAACGGCCTGCTCCCAGTTGGCTTGTTAGCTCAATTGGTAGAGCGCTGCACTAGTATCGCAGAGGTCAGTGGTTCGAGTCCCGTACATGCCTGACTTTTTCAGGTCTGATTTTCGCAATTGCATAAATAGCGCTATCTACTGCGAGGATCATGCATCATACGTATCTAATACCGCAGTTCAAAATATATGAACTTCTTATATTCATTGTATCTCATTTATCACTTTCACGGGTTTGTTACGAATCAACTTAACGGCCTGCTCCCAGTTGGCTTGTTAGCTCAATTGGTAGAGCGCTGCACTAGTATCGCAGAGGTCAGTGGTTCGAGTCCCGTACAGGCCTGACTTTTTCAGGTCTGATTTTCGCAATTGCATAAATAGCGCTATCTACTGCGAGGATCGTGCATCATACGTATCTAATACCGCAGTTCAAAATATATGAACTTCATATATTCATTGTATCTCATTTATCACTTTCACGGGTTTATTACGAATCAACTTAACGGCCTGCTCCCAGTTGGCTTGTTAGCTCAATTGGTAGAGCGCTGCACTAGTATCGCAGAGGTCAGTGGTTCGAGTCCCGTACAGGCCTGACTTTTTCAGGTCTGATTTTCGCAATTGCATAAATAGCGCTATCTACTGCGAGGATCATGCATCATACGTATCTAATACCGCAGTTCAAAATATATGAACTTCTTATATTCATTGTATCTCATTTATCACTTTCACGGGTTTATTACGAACCAACTTAACGGCCTGCTCCCAGTTGGCTTGTTAGCTCAATTGGTAGAGCGCTGCACTAGTATCGCAGAGGTCAGTGGTTCGAGTCCCGTACAGGCCTGACTTTTTCAGGTCTGATTTTCGCAATTGCATAAATAGCGCTATCTACTGCGAGGATCGTGCATCATACGTATCTAATACCGCAGTTCAAAATATATGAACTTCATATATTCATTGTATCTCATTTATCACTTTCACGGGTTTATTACGAACCAACTTAACGGCCTGCTCCCAGTTGGCTTGTTAGCTCAATTGGTAGAGCGCTGCACTAGTATCGCAGAGGTCAGTGGTTCGAGTCCCGTACAGGCCTGACTTTTTCAGGTCTGATTTTCGCAATTGCATAAATAGCGCTATCTACTGCGAGGATCATGCATCATACGTATCTAATACCGCAGTTCAAAATATATGAACTTCATATATTCATTGTATCTCTTTTATCACTTTCACGGGTTTATTACGAACCAACTTAACGGCCTGCTCCCAGTTGGCTTGTTAGCTCAATTGGTAGAGCGCTGCACTAGTATCGCAGAGGTCAGTGGTTCGAGTCCCGTACAGGCCTGTCTTTTTTAGGTCTGATTTTCGCTATTGCATAAATAGCGCTATCTACTGCGAGGATCGTGCACCATACGTATCTACTACTACTGTTAGACTTTGACAGATTCTTAGTAGAACGACTTTTACTATTGCGCTACTAGTACTGTCAGACTTTGACAGATTCTTAGTAGAACGACTTGTACTATTGCACTACTAGACTTTCAAAGATTCTAAGAACGACTTTTTTCTATTGCACTACTACTACCTAGTATCAGACATTTTTAAAACGAATTTTAATATTGCATTACTACTGTTAGACTTTCACAGATTCTTTGAGCGACTTTTACACTACTTCTAGACTTTGACAACGAATTTTTATTTGCACTACTACTGCTGCTAGACATTTACAGATTCAAAGAACTTTTTTTCTACTGCACCACTACTTCTTTTAGACTTTCACAGATTCTCGCCAAGACTTTTTCCTATTGCATTACTTACTTAGAATTTGACGTATTCTAGGAACGACTTTTACACTACTACTTCTACTAGACTTGGCAGAGTTTAAAAACGAATTATACACTATTACTACTGCTAGACATTGAGAGAATTTTTAAAAAGACCTTTACTATTGTATTGCTACTTCTGTTAGACTTGACAGAGTTTTAAAACGACTTTTTACTGTTGCGCTACTATTAGACTTTCCCAGATTCTTAGAACGACTTTTTTCGATTGCACTACTACTGCTAGACTTCGCAGATTTTTAAAGTGATTTTCTATTACTTCTACTGTTACACTTGGAAAGCTGTTTGAACGAGTTTTCGATTACTTTTCTACCGCTTTACTGATCTTTGAAAGACTCTTTACTCTCACGCCCACTTAAACAGATTCAAAAAAACAAATTTTTCGCTTGCATTAATATCTTCGTAATAGGAAAATGCTCGGAAATTTTCTTTCGTCTCTTTCTTCAATAACATTAAAGAAAACAAGAGCACAAGGTAAACATAAAAAAATAGTCTCAATCACTATTCACAATCTATTGTTTCTATGAACAATGGGAGCCAACCTACTTCTGGTGCAATTTCGCCGTGTTTTCTTACTAAAAGCCTTTGTGGTCTAGCGGTAGTGCACATACAAATTAAACGACGGCCTTATCCCCGCCGGCGTTTAATTTAAGTTGTAAAAGCAGCTCCCAGGGGGCTCAGGCCCCGTTGGTTGGTTTTCTTTTTCCTTTTAATCTTTAAAGGGGCAGAAATTAATTTAATACTAGGAGCTCCGAGAATTTTACCTGAAACTTTTTTTTTCAAGAAAAAAATTCTCGAGGCTCTTAAAATTAAATTTCTACAACTTAATTTTACTAGACGGTGAGAGGTTATGGTCTTTGAGCGAGCCAGGCAATGCGCATTACCGCAAGAATATAAAGGAGAATAAAAAGTAAATGTAATAAAAGAAGAATGCATGTATCTTTGGGAAAAAATTATTGAAATGTAAAAATAATTGTCGCTTAACATCCTGCATGCAGAGCATTCCTTCTTTCAAAGGCATTCATCACTTTTTCTTGGAGACATATCGCTTGTTTCAAATTTCTCTCATGACGAGCACTCGATTTTCAACTTACTCTGCTTTTAGAGTTAAATTTCATCCTTAAGAAATTCGATACTGTCATTAAAACGATCTCAAATTAATTTTTTAAAATCAAGCAGTTCTAATCAATTTTAGATTTTCGTTTCACAAGTGTTAAGATACATTCAGATTTCTATTTTGGTGTTAAATATTTTACTTCTGTTCAGCAAAATTTAGCGATTTAAAATTTTTTTTTTATTAAACTCGTCCGTCTCTTGTTAACCTTAAGTACCTTGTTAACCAGGGTTACCCTTCTAAATTAGTTTCTAAACAATTCTCCAAAGCCTCCGCCATCCCTAGACATAATTTACTCAGGACTCGTGGAAAAGAAGCGAAGAAACTATTTCCATTTGTTACTACATTTAATCCTAAATTGCCCGACGTAGGCAACATAATCAGAAAGCATTTGTTTATTTTGCAATCTAACCCCAAATTGAAAGAACTTTTTCCTCGAAGTTCTATCTTTTCGTCGATCGAAATATCTCAAAGAATTGTTAGCACTATCTCGTTTTAAAACTGCCAGCGAGAGACAAACCATTCCTCATAATGGCTGCTTTAAATGCGATAGGAAAAGATGCGACCTCTGTCAGAATTTCTTTGTTGAATCTAAATCATTTCTCAGCTTTCAGACGGGCAAAAATTACACCATCCACTCCAGACTTTCCTGTGACTCTAAAAATGTGATTTACTTGGCTTCCTGTAAGAAATGTCGCCTGCAATACGTGGGATCTACTACCACCGACTTTAAAGCGAGATTTCGAAATCACAAATCTACTATGCTCACAAACAAAACAACTTGTGAAGTAGCGATAAACTTCAACAAAACCCCACACACCCTGGACGATTTTTCGTTCCAATGCATTGATCAGGTACAGGCCCCTAGTGGCTCTGCAGAGATCGATAGGCTTTTAATCACAAAAGAGGCTTATTGGAGTGCTCAGTTGTTCTCTTTGGCACCCCATGGTTTGAAAAAAAGAAAGGAATTTCATTCGAAAAATAGAATTTGCTATAATTAATTTTCCACCTTATATTAGGCGCTACTAATTGATCGTTCAAAGGCCCTTTTCTTGGATTTTGTCGGCCCTTTAGGTGTGGATTGGACTCAGAGGCCCTGCCAAGGGATCTTATTATGATTAGTATCATTTAAGAGCCCCTCCAGGGATTTTGTTGCTAATTTTCCCTTTCGGGCTCCAAAGGCCTTGTTTTGGGATTTTGTTACGGTTTACAGTTGTAGTAAAAAGTGGGCCTTCCCTTTTTTAATGCTCGCCGCAAAAAGGGCGAGGCAAAAAGGGACGAGGCTCTGCTTAGCAATAAAGCAATTCCATTAAGCTGTAGTAATAAATTCGCTCTAACGGATATCTTGTATGCAAAAGACATAAACCGTGATTTTGCTACGCAAGTTGAAACATAAAATCGATGTTTTTTACGGAAAAAAGTGTAATCCGAAAACAAACACATCGTTATCTCTTTGGGGAATTCCTCGTGCAACGTTAGAAATAATATCCCTATTAACACAACATGACATTCAGAGAACATTTTTCTTTTACATTTAAACATTTAAAGAAATACAACACAACAGTTATTCTACCTTAATTGCTGTAGCATGCTTGCAAAGATGAACGAGGTCAACACTTTGGGTCTTTCCTAAATGGGTAACCGAATGCTGTTGTACATGTCCTTCAGGGATATTAGAGATTTATGGGAAAGTAACAGTTGCATGGCAAAATTCCTTTATATCTTAAGAAAAAATAGAGGAAGAAATAAGTTTTGTTCGCAAACAAATCCTTTTTCGAAAATTATTGATATAATTTACATTCCTTCGCCTAATTCAGTACACTCATGTCTTGCACTCATGTGTCATTTATGTCTTTTATGACCAATGCATAGACCACTTTCATAAATGGCTGCCGGATTAATATTCTTTTGTTTAAATTTAAATTTGTCCTACTCGCCTCGTTCTCCAGTACAAAATTCTAAAGAATACATTATCTCAAGCGAGGCCAGAACGGCTAATTTAAATTTAAACAAAAGAATATATATACGACAGCCATTTATGAAAGTGGTCTGTCCGGGTCGGACACATATAGCGGCGTTGATGGCGAATAACAACAGAACAGCTCATTAACCCAACGAATTTAATGACGGCGAAGAATTCCAATGTTTACAAAACCATCCGGTCGCCCTTTCATCATAAATTAGGAGGCTCAGGGAGCCGTTAAAACCACATGATGAAAGGCGGTAAACGAAAGAAAAGAAAACAGTTTTTACGTACCTAAATTTATAGATATTACTTGTAAATGAAGATGTTTCAGTGTGTGTATATGTATATTCCATAGTATTATATACGTATATCTGGGGTATGGCTTACAACGAGGATTAAGTTCCTCCCCTCTAACTCTTTTTTTAATAATAATGTATTATGTATATCATTATTTAAAATAAAGTTGCTATAAGTACTGTTATACTTTTTCGACACAAGTCTGTTGCTTTGTAATATTACCCTATTCGACTGTATCTTATGTACTAAAATTTCCTCTTCAAAAGATTTTGATTTAATTTGTTCAGCGGCAGTATGGTGTGACAGTTATGTTCCGTTTCCCGATTGAGAACCTTACTTTTCATTAAAAAAGAAGTACTGTCCAATTTTAAAAGAGGATGTTTTCACGTTTAAAACCTGTTTTTCTTGATTAAAAAATCCGCTCCATTTAACAAAGTACTTTCCTTAAACTTTCCTTGAAAAAAAAAGGAATTCTATTAACCTGTACTATCAAATTCTTTTTTCAAATCGTTACACTGATGAACTTGAAAGTGAGAAGAAAGCAAAACCTTAATTCTTCTGTACAATGACAAAATACCTTCTGTTTTTTCTCGAAAACGGCTTAAGTTCCAACAGAAACATATCGCAATCTCTTAAGTGAGACCTCCTTCGAAAAGCTGATCATGATATCCTTAAATGAACACGACATTCAATGAAAGCATTTTTATTCCATGTGTAGAGCTTTAAAGCAATAGTTGATAATCTTAGTCAGATCAATTGCTCTGTTTCGACCTGAAACGCTTGGACGTGTGGGAAAGTTTCAGGCCTTCCCGAAAAAGGTAGTAATTGGAAGAGGATCAACTACTGAGGGACGCCGAAGAGAGAAATTCAATGAACTCATTTGTTATTTTCACAGCAGTTTTTTGTAACTTTAGAAAGTAAGGAGACTGACAAGGGTTTGTTCGCCAACAAATCCTCCAATACATGACATCAAGCAAACTACTTCGTTTTACTTCATTTAAAGTTTTCCTCCGACCCTTTTCGCCTGTTTATAAGTTCTTTCATGACTTATTCCTTACTTGAAACAGTTACTTAGAATGAACTTCCATCCCTTGGAAATCATACAATTTTCCAAAGATGTCCTTGATATGTAAACTTTGTAGCAAAATTCTCACCATAACATTTTGTTTCTGATTTTAACGAAAAAACTTAAAGTTGCAATTTTTATATTTAACTCGCAAAGTTATCTTCTATTTGAATTCAGAAACTGTCTTTCTTGATTGAGGAGATTTATCTCTTTTCAAAAAGGAGAATTTAGATTTGACGTGTGATGAATGCTCTGTAAAAACTTTGCCCTTACCAAATGTACCCTCGATTGAAAAAAAAATTACATTTCCATTTGGAAAGTATTTCTCTCGCGGGAAAACCAATCAAAATGTCCTTTTTAAAAAGTTACCATTGGCGACATAGATGTAGCACGGCTAATCTTTATGTTGCTGTCCCAGTTACAACCATATTTTAAAAAGCTGAGGAAAGCTGCACGATTTTGTAGCAACAACTATCACCTTACAGCCAGCGTTACTGAAATGCTTCAAGAGCTAGGATGGACCACCTTAGATTTGAGAAGAACAATGTCTCGGCTAATTCTTCTATATAAGATTAGTCGAGGGAAAATTGATGTTGACACTAATGTTTATCTGCGCCCTCACACTGAACTTAGAACAAGTGCGAGGCACAATTTTAGATACATTTAAGAGAAAGCCATTGAGATTATTAATTATTATTCTTTTTTCCCCAAAACTATAAGAAGTTTCAATAGCTTATCTAAGGACACTGTCAACTCCAACACCCTTGAATATTTTAAATCTGAACTTTTAAATAATTTAGTTAATAACAATAATTAGATCTTCTATTTCTTCACTTTACTTTCATATAGACAGTGTATAATATAAAGTTGTAGACATTACTTTCAGCTGTAAATTGGTAGTGCCATATACATATAATTTTACCGACTGAACATAAATGTAGAGCTAGATGTAGAAGCTTTTGCTCATCTTGGTCGTCCAAGAATGACCCTCTCTACCTGTTACTCTTTGTTGCACTTTAGTATGCTCACAGAGGTATTATTACATAACGTTTCAGTCTTTTTTCTAGGAGGGTGGTTGGAAAACTGCAATCCCTCAGCGATACTTTATAAAAGAAGTAGGGTGCATATTTGTAGTAACATTTGCGTCATAATAACGTTTTCTCGTTCTTCAAAAATTGACCTGAAAACATAAAATTCTGCCACCTTCCTAAGCTCGCAGTCTTTTTTCTGAAAGATTTAGTTTGCCTGAAAATGTTTATTCGATGATTGATAAAATACACAGTTACGAAGTTAATTCTTTAAGTCAATAAATATTTTGTTAGTTGTCATCATCTGCTCACAGCTATTGTCGAATTTTAAATATCTATGTTTTGCATATGATTTCTCCCTTGAAAAGGCTTCATGCAAACAAAGAACTGTATTAACTCAATCGATCCAACAAATTTATATGTAATGGGATCTGTGGTAGTTTTAAGACGTAAATTTTCCTAGTTAAAAAATTTTCAGTTGTCGTTGTGGTCTAAACAATTGAAAATATTTATGACATTTAGCAACATCTTTTGCCTTAATTCTTTTTTATTTCAAAATAACCTTGTCACTTAATTTTTAAACAATTTGTTTACTGGGCCTTTCCGTCTCTATTGGAAATTGATTTTTAAATTTGAACCAGAAAGAAATGTTATCTATAACTTTTTTTCGGCACTGACAAGCACTCTTTGAAAGTTTTCCAGTCTATGAAAACGTACCTTACAAAAATTTTGATTTCCACCTTTCTATTTTTGTAACAATCTGGAATATTCCTCGAGTTTGGAAAGAACAAAAACAAGACGAGAATTGACGCTGACATCGTCACAATAATGTCAACAGTCCAACTAAAGCTAACTAATGTATATTTGAGCGAGGTCTCTAAATTTTTATTGTAATGGATTGCTTTGTATAACTAGCATTATAGGCATTACCTGTTGCATATACTTGTTTCATTTAAAAATGACCTTGAACTTGTTTCTTTTACAGAATTAAACATGACTTCAGTAAACTGTTTTAACTGGTTTAATTTGGAATGAGATCTTCAACGAGTTTGTATTTTATGAAAAAAAACTTTTAAAAAAGAAATGAAAAAAATCTACATTAGATATCTTGAAAAATGAAAATTTCCAGCTCAACGTTGAAAATATTGTATAAAACTAAAAGACTGAAATTAAATCGAACTGATCAAATTGTTTGTTCAAAAACACTTTTTAAAAATACCTTATTGTACGCTACTTATTTATTTATGTAGTTATTTAACTGTCGTTCTTTAATTTTCTTAATTTCTAATATTTGGTTTCTGAATCACCTTACTCTTTGTAATTATTAGGTTATCTTAGGCAATTATTTGACCCGCCTCGACATGCAAGTCTGCGACTGTGGCTGATCGAACTTATTCTGACATTTTGTAATGAAATGAATGTTTGAAGTGTGTGGTCTTCAGTTCTCAATTTATTTAAGCTAAGCCCTAATATTTGAATTATGAAAATGGTTTTCTTTCAAAATTGTCTGTTATGATTATTACAATGGAAATTTATCCTACCACGAAGAACTTTTACATTCGTGATTTTGCCACATTCTGCAACATTTCTCGAGTTTGACAAGAACAAAAAAGGATGAAAAAAGGAAAGGAATCATCGGAAGAATGAATACTTTGGCGACGATCTTAAATTCCTATTGTAATGGATTACTTTGAACTATATATCAGCAAAAACAATCATTCAAACAACTTACATTTAGCGGAGTTTTCTTTCATTTTTCTGTTCGTTTCTTACTTCATTTATCCAATCTTCTTTAGATCTCTGTTTTTATCCTAGTCTCTCGACTCTGCAAATCCAAAGTAAGTAATAAAATAAAACGCACATAGATGATTTTCTCATCGTTAAATAACCTACATAGCCATTTTTTAAAATTAGTACAAGCTAGTGCTTAAACAGCGATCAAACGTGTGCGAACGTTGTAATGAATGGGTGGTGTGCTTTCAGGCTGTCAGACCCAAGTGTCTTAAAAAGCTACAAACAACCATACGAGCCAGTAATTTTATAGGCGCATAACTTTTAATAAACGTTTTCTTTTCTATTTTTGCCGACTTTTGAGTTTCCTCTAACAGATTTCTATGAGATTTCTATGAAAACATGTTTATGTTTTCTTTATTAAATTTGCGCGGGAAATCGGCGCGCGGGTTGTCCAGAATTGATCTCCTCACGCATGCTCGACGTTTGGTCACTTTGTTTTAGTAGCCTAACTTTATCTCATGTTAAGTTACAGGATTATTTGTCAAGCAATTTGATGGGTTGGGCGGCTTCCCCTAAGGGTTAACCATGGTGTCGTCATAGACAATCAAAAAAAATGGCCAGACCTGCAACCATTGATTCTCACACAAAAAGACCAAAGGTTTATAATAGTATTTAATTATCCTCCCAAGTCAAACTCTTGCTACAAAAGACAATGATTTGCAATAGTCCAATCAATGGCACTATTCGTAAGTTTTCGTTGTTGACTTCTGGATCATTACAAGCAAAACAACAAGGTGAACAACTAACCTTTGGCTGAGTTTTCCTGCATCCCGCTGTTCGTTTCCCTTTCTAAGTTCATTATCCTCATTTTCAACTGAAATCTAATTTCCATCTCTTGACTCTGCAAATCTAACAATAGAGTGAGTATTAACATATCGCACGCCATTAACTGACTTGCTGCGTCGAGATTTGCTTCTCGGAAAGGGCTGATAAGTGTAGTACCAACAAACAATAAAGTAAAAAAAAGGTTCCTAAAATGACATTACATCGACCAAAATATTTAGAATGGTCCAAGTAAAGACCTCTTTAGCTGAGTATTTTGGCGACGTTCTGAAACAAATCCTTTTTTTAAGGGTTACTTTGAACTATTAGAAAAAAATAAAAGTGCCTAATTCTCTTACATTGCTCAGATTCTGTTTTACTCCATTGGAACCTTGCAATCCTCTCTGAAAGACGAAGTTTTAAATTATTCCGTTTGAATCTGCAAGTAAAATAAATACATCGAATGACTACCTAAAAGGAAGATACAGTCTTATACGAATAGACTCTGCAATATGTTGATAATTAGTTGGTCTCGTTAGTTTCAATAGCTGTAACTTTCAGTGATAAAAGACTTAATAATCTGTTGAGATAGGTCCGTGATCTCCAAAGTTTGGTCTTTGGGTTTACTTGTGGTCTCAGAATATCCCAGCGGGCTTGCAACAATTTATTGATAAACAGCCACACACTTAAAGTTCGCTCTGGTCGTTGAAACTTAAGAAAACGAGCAGTTCGCTCTGGCAAAGGGCTAACGCAGAAAAAGTCAGCTTTATGAACTCTTTACGAAGGTCAATTTGCATTATTAACTCAGCTGATAGAACCAAATTATCTTGTTTTATAACCCACCCATTAATTTTGGCGCGATTTTATTGGTTACTTTACGTCACGTGGTGAAAAATCACAGGACAGTTATCACGCAACAACCCCCGTCCGCGTCGATATTTATCCTCCGATTTTTTCCGTGGAAAAGAAACATAGTCAACACAAGAGTTTCAACTTTTCCGTTCTCCTATTTACATGGAAGGAAACCAAACTAGTGTTTTTTTTGCTTGCTTGCGTCAATCACGCGCATTCGCCATCAGATCACCTCTGGCTTTTTTACCGTGTTTACGCGCAGTTTAATTGCGATGTGAAAATTAATGGAAGAGTTATAAAATGAATAAACCCCGTTCTGGCTTGCTGGTATGTCGGCTGATAATGTCCTTGGCCGAGAGATTGTCCTCAAAATTTCATATTTGCCCTCGAAGCTTCGCTTCTCGGCTAAATATTCATTTTTCGGACAATCTCTCAGCCGCGGACATTATAAGCCGACATACCAGCCGCCTGAAGAGGTTTATTTACTAAATACCCCCCTCACTGACGTAGCACTAGAAACTTACCCTCTTTATTCTTGGATGGGTTATTCAGTCGTCACAAACTGAAAAACAAACCTTACTGGATGTCATCCTCTTCTTTTCCCTCCCTTGTTTCTCTTGATCTCCACATTTTTGTTTTCATGCTATGCTTGACGAGGCCCTATAATACATAGACAACTTTCTTTAGATAAGTACTCGTAATAAGCACAAATGTATCTCTTTTCGGACTCGAAAAGAATAGCAAAGGATAATTAGAAGTATGCCCTTTTATGCCTTTTTTGCCCCTTTCAAGGTCAGTGTTCTCTAAAAACATATCGAAATTAAAGGGATATTTGATAGGCTAAACCGTCGCTACAATAGGTGGGTATGACGGATTTAATGCACGATGACCATTACGTATTTTTTGACATCAGTATTTTTCCATTAACAAAAGCAAAGTGATTGTTTCATCCAATCAAAAGCGCTGTATGCATGTAGGTCAAGAGTTTGGATTAATTTTGTTTCCTTTTGAACCCGGTTAGTTTTCGATTGTATTCCGTTAAATCCACTTGAGTGACCAAGACAGAATTTCTCTTTACCAAATAACACATTAACAAGCAGACAAGTAATAAGAATAAAGGGGATAATTTGTTGATCCAACATCGAATTCTTCAAACTAACTACATTCGCTCTGACGAAGGGCTAACGCTCGAAACGTCAGCTTTATAACTCTTTACGGTGGCCAATTTACAAATTTAACTTAATTGATAAAACCAAATTTACCTTGTTACCCCCCCACCGACGTAGCACCACAGTTTCTTTAGAA